>NC_079159.1:6589900-6896800 GCF_947563725.1 Argiope bruennichi | reverse complement strand
TGCTATTTTCTAATTTCATAAAACAATTGCAGATGGACTAATCTTAGAACAAGAGTCAAGTCTTCCAAAGCTTTTCATTGAAGAATCAACGAAGTGATACTTCTCCATTAAGGTAAAAGGGAAAATACTTTTATCAAAACTGTTATTAAACGTGAGTGAAGATTTTTTGAAAGTATTATAAAAATTAAATTATTTATTTTCATCCGAAAAAATGGCATTCGATGAAAATAACAGCTATGATGTCATAGTTCAAATAAAAAAAATCAGCCTTTAAAAAACGCATCTGCTCTCAAAATAGTATACATAATAATAATGTAATACTGGTACAAGCAGGTAAAAAATTATACGCGATTATGGGAGAAACGTTAAATAAACAAATAAAATAAATGCACTTTCCAATTTCCCGCTTTTCAGAAAGCTCTAGATTTATTTTATTCTTGCTTTGCAATCAAGGGATTTTTTTTTATTTGTCTGGGAGGGATGATTATATTGTTTTAAATTTAACCAAGCAGAAACAATCGTTCTCGATGGATCAATTTAGTTAAATTGAGATGCACCAAGAATGATAATTTTTCTAGTTTTTCAACTACATATTTTATAATAATATCGGTCTTGGTTTCATAAACTTTGTTAACAATATCATGCTATGAAATGATTTTGTTATTTCTCACACATATATACATATAAGTAGTAAAAACGTTTCTATGAAAATAGCAAAATATAATTTTTAAAAAAAGTCATAAACGGCATCTTAAAACTATTGAGAAAAATATTCAATTTAAATTATTTATGAATTAGAAAAAATATGACATTGTAAGTAAGGAAATATTGAATTTTCCAATACCTATTACATCTTCCAAAGAAAAATGCGATAAACTAATATTTATAACATATATATTCAAATTATTTAATGGCTCGCACTTTGATTTCAATTGAGTGTTTCGCTTTTTCAATTCGGTTTTGATGACTTTTTTTTACTCGCTTCTTTTTCCTTAAGAGACATCTAGCTCTCTAAAATTAAATGTCAGCAAAAAGTTGCACTTTACTAATTTGATGTATATTTAAATCAAGTTAGTTCTATAAGCAATATAAAATCACAGTAACAGAATAAACTTTGAAAAGAAATTCTCAGCATACGTTTGGAAGAAAAGAAATGCTGGATGGACAATTTCAAAATGCGTGAGAAAAATAAACAGACAAGCAAATTAAATATTAAAAAAGAAACGCAATTGTATAAACAATCAAATTAAAAAGAAGTAAAAATTCTGGTAGATAAAGCACTTACCTATATTAATTTTAAATAATTCGCAAACATTAACGAAACAACGTTATGCAAAATAATATTGAACTCGGCTTCCAATTATGAGAGATTCGCCATTCTCTGTTCAGTCTTTCAATACTAAGCGAGCAATTAAAGCTAATTAGGCCTATGCCTGAACGAAGAAGAAAGAAAAACGCTTATTGTACAAAATGGAACTTTAATCTTTTTTTATTTCATTCATTCTGCTACAGACACTATATAAATGACGTCCAGGAAAAGGAATTGAAATTTCCAGGAGAAGACAATGTGAAAAAGAAATTTAATTGCTCCCAAGTTTTGAACAGACTTGAGAAGTAAGTAATTAATCGTCTGATCGGTCGCACTTCTCTCGTTCGCTTTGAAAGGCGTTGCCATTCTTTATTCACTAATTGCTCTCCTTTCGACAAATGATTTCTTTGCGCTCATCTCTTTTTTTTTATTAAAAAACAGTTAATTGCTCAGACGACATTTATAGCACGTTTGATTACATTTTTCAAAAGAAGTATCTTTTGAAATGAACTAAAAATAATAATAATAAATCATAAATGGAAGATAATAAAACAGAAGACTGTTTTGTTTGTATTCATTTCTATTCAGAACCAGATGAAAACGATATATGCACACTGCTATTTTTTAGTTTTTACATTCTGTAATCTTGTTCACAAATAAATGAATTTCATTTTTCAGAACATAGAATATTTGAAAAAAAAATGCGGAATGTATGTTTTAGACAGGGAATAATTCATACAAAAGAAAGTTTTGAAAACAATATTCATATTTTATAGCAGAAGAAATATTGAGAAATTTTCCAAATTTTCTTAATCGCATAAAAGTTTGAGGAATCTCGATTACAATGAAAGAACTCTTTAGCGATGGAATAATAATAATAATAATAATATGGCAAATACATATGAATAAAAAACGTAATTTTATGAAGATTCACAAAATTTCAATCAAATATTAAAATAAAATGAAGTTATGTTTGGTTTTTCTACTAAATGTTCTAGCAATATATCGCAAATTTTGCGAAGTCATTTCAATTAATTCAACACATAATAATGCCATGGGTCATGTTATTCCAAAAAAAAAAATATATGAGCATCTAAATGAATTTTCCAGAATAAAAACTTGTTCCATTAAGAATATTTTTTTCCTCAAAGTAAAAGGTTTATCAACAAGAATAAAAACTACAATAATCTTAAATTTGATTAATAATTTGTTAGGTAATTATAAACATATTAAAAATAATTAACTATTTTTTATAATAGCATTTCATTTATTTCAATTTCGAGAAAAATTGATCTTAATGATAATTTAAAATTGAATAAATGCAAAATTATTCAATTAAGAATAAATTCAAACTAAGATTAATTTTAATATTTAAATTTAATTTCAACATTTAAGAATAAATATTTATACTGTTATTTAATCTTTTGTAAATACTAATTACATACGGAACAAATCAAAAAATTTCGCACGAAAACAATTAATGATTGATTGTTATATTTCAATGATAATTTTATTTATGCAAATAAGTAATGATTGATTATTAATTCATTAATCACTATAATATGTTCACTATTTTAGCAACTGTAGAAATCAGAAGGATTTAGAAAATAAAAATTGTGGTCAAGATCGTCAGACGCGAGATAAACTTTAAACTTTCAATATGCAAGTGTTCTATAAAATGAGTATTAAACAATAAAAAAATTAATATTGGCTATTATTACAATTATTTCAAAATCATGGAAATCAGACAAACAATAAATTATCCAACTATTCCGAATATGGTTTCCTGTATTCCAAGCATTAGCCTGTATTTATGGATTTTAAGATTTTTTGACGCTTTGCATCAAAATAACCTAGAAAATTATTTTGTATTTCAGCAACTATTCAATAAACAGCAATTGATGATTAAATAATTAAGAGCAATAACTTAGAGATTAATGAACACTCAGGAGTGGATATGAAGAAAAGTTCTGTTCATATAAAGTTATGTTCATATAAAAATTAGTGATCTTCAAGGATAAATAAATAAATATGCGTGAGACAAATGGTATTATTGTATAAATAATATAGAATTTCCAAAGTCACTGCGAGTAAAATTCAGCAAAAATTACCGTGCAGTAAATTAAGAGCTATTACAAACTGATGCGGAAAGCTGGATATCAAATATTAAAACACGGAGAACAACTACAATAATATAAAATTACACAACCAAATTTATATATAAATAACACAAACCGTTTTAAAAAAAGGTCATAGTTCATTTCAATTTAAAGTACGCTCTTTATTAAACAAATTATGAACAAATCATTTTTCTTTTATTCTGAATTTATTATTTATTAAGTTCTTTTCTATGGTTCATTGATAACGAAAACACACACAAAAAAAAACTTTATTTTAATTAAGCTGGGTAGTGTAAAATGAGTGCTAAATAGTTTTTTATTTTAATGTCTCACTGATTCGAGTTCCATTTATCATTTATTTTCCTGCTTTTAAGGTCATGATAAATTTTCGTAGTGGAAATGAGGCAGCTAAAATCTTTTCTATCTGAAAAAAAAAATTTTTTTTAAGAGGGCGAAATAGAAGAAGCATTATATATAATATCTATACCATCTGAATATAATATTTCTCATTCGATATATCTTCCTGAAGTACAAAGCGAAAGCGTAGGTCAACGGCTTGTAGACTGACTGTAATGAAGCCCCCTAATCTCCTACTAATGTGAGAAGGCACGCCCTATTGCAAAGACGGGACTCTGGATCCGGCTATTAGGATATACCTTCCACAAGAACTCTTTCAAATGATTTTAATCCCACTTTATGTGAATAAGCGGGGAGCAATGAGGCTGCTTAATGGAGTTGAGAAATGCTGTTCCGTTTATGTGACACAAGCGCAAGAAGAAGAAAATGTTAGATCACAAAATTATGACAGTAATGTTGGCAACACTGTTCAACTTGGCTTTTGCTGCAGTTAATAGTTACATAATCCACCAAGCACAAAAATAATAAATTTCATAGAAGAGAAGAGATTTCTCTCTTTTCAATGAAAAATTAAATGCACACACTACGACCACAAAATAATAATAATAATAATAATTTACCCATGTGTTTTGGTGCTAAAATTAATGAATAAAGTTAACTTCTAAGCAAAATCCCCAACTCGGGTTTCTATTTTATTAAAATTTTTAAAAAATATTCAACATTATTTTAAATAAATTAATAATTAAAAAGTCGAATTATGATTCAAAATCTTATAACAAATATAGAATTCAAAATACATATTACTAATTATATATATATAAGTATTCAAAAGCATTCTTCAAAAATATCTTAATAGAAAATGTATAATTATATTACGTGCATCAAAAATGACTTAAAAATAATTCATTTTCTAAAATATTTTTAAAAATAAATGAAACAAGTTCAATAAAACTGAAATATGAAGCAATATACAATTTAAATACACTTATACTATATTCAAATTAAATTTGATACATCAAGATATTCATATTTTTAACATATATAGATAAAAACGTTTTCTCTATATTGATAAATGGATTTGAATTAGTTCAAAAGAATAATGGAATTAGAATCGCATTTTCGAAGACAGTTACAAAAATAAAATTATAAGGTTCACTAAAATTTTAAATCATATTTAAGTTAAAGATACCTATGCAAAATAAAAAACTAATACAAAAAAAAAGTCGAATGGGGTTTACTCACGTTTTTTTGTACTTTCCATTTTTTTAATCGAGCTCTTGGTATACGTGGTGAAAGCAGAAAAAGTCTGCTCAGAAAATTCTCAGACGATTTCTCATAAGATGAAACTGGAGAATTCTGACGAGCAGAGCACCATGGTATACTACACATATCAGCTGAACACGAACACATGATGAACTATATTATTTTAATTTTGTTGAAATCCAATTTCTGATCACTTTCGAGAATAAAGACAGAATCCACCACAATGCGGCACAAAGAGTTTTCTTTGTTGTACGTAATTTCTCATTTATCAAAGAAGCATGAGTTAGTAGTTCTTTTATATAGTAATCAAACAAATTCCTTTTTCGATGAAATATTTTTAATTTTCCAAAATCTTCAATCAATCTCCACTCGAATATTCTCTTCTTAAGAAGTTTTATTGGCTATTTTATCATAGAGTTTTTTAATATCTTATTTACAATTTATTAAAATTTTAGCTGCAGTAAAAAAATCCAGTTGTTCTAATGATAATACAGTTTTACGTTGTAAATGCATTCAACAAATCACTGACGTACATTCTAATATTCTTTTCAAAATATCATTTCTTTTGTTTATCATAACACTCTTGGATATCTTATAATATTATTTCCAAAACAGTCTAAATATTTCGGATCACAGCTAGAAGCATTCCGTCATGATAGAACCTTTATCAGCACATAAGATATAATCTGTAAACACTAGATAAAGTTAATTATTCTTGGCACGCGAAATAACAATTAAATAAAATTTAAGAAATCAGATACCAGTCTATTGAGTCATTATGCGTAGCCCAAGTCCACAGAAATATCCAGAAAGAAAGATATATTTTATCTATAACGAGGTATAAATAAAGATTTTTGAATATATCTTAATACAGCGCAAACATTTCAACCAGAAAAGAAAAATAATATCACGTTTTTAATCAGCATGGTGACACTTCAGTCAAAATAAAAGATATTTTCACGTTCGTTGCTGTTTTGAAGCAAAAAGATTTATCAAAATTCTAATGAAAAATTATTTCCTTAATTTTAATTCGTCTAAAAAGAAAGCAAAAGATATTTTATAATCAAAATTCTAAATAAAAATATCAAATGGTTCTTTAAAATTCCCAAAAATTAGAATAACACACAGAAATTCCAAAATAAAACGGTAATGGACGAAATCTTATAAACTGAATTGAAATTTTTGAAGAAAATAAAAATTGACAAAGAATATTTACAATTTCCTCACCGAGACTTCAGATTTAAACAGCAGCGGTTCTCTCATATTATAAAAATTCTGGAAGATAAAAGAAATTTCAGAACAGAAGCGAATGAATTAAATGTTCAATTTTGCATTGTTTAAACAAAGTATTTACAAATTTAAACTCTTATTCTTCATGAGAAAATCGTCTGCGGCATCTCCGCACGTGTATCGTCGGTTGCTAGAAGACGTTGCCCAATGCTCCTCAACACGACTCAGCTCCTCGAGGAACTATGAATGAAAATTATCGTTTGAGAGGAAAACTGGCCAGGTGAGATGGGGAAAACGAAAGTTAGCAAAAAGAAAAGACATGTTACGTCATAAGAAGGGATGAACTTGGATTGGCTGGATTTGTTGCAGGCAATTGAGCGCAGTTATGACAAAAGATAGGATTGTGGCATTATTAAATATGCATAACATTTAATTAATTTCGAATACCATGCATTCATTCTTTGTTGAATAACATTTATTTAAATTAGACTAATAATTGCTCAGCAAATTAGAGTGATACAAACTGAAATTCGTTACAATTTATTCCTTATCGTATCTTAATCTGCTTCAACCTCAAATGATTTCAACTATGTCAAAATTCGAAAATTTTGTTACATATAACTGAACTTGATGTAGTACATGGGCAAATTTTATAGCTTAATTTTAGATAGTGAGAAATATTTTCAAAGCATTAAAAAGAATATAAAATAAAAGTCAGTCATTTCAAATGATTAAACCTGAAAAAAATATTTGGTACATTCTTTTTCTCGGTTTTTGAATCAAGAAAATATTATCCCTATCAGCAAATAAATTTTTGAATCGCAACTTTTGAAAAATCTAAATTGGGTCATAAATTAGCTATTTATATATCTTATAATATTATTTTCTATTTTTATTTATAATTATTGAATATTTTTTATGTTCTTGTTATTTTACTAATCTATACTTATATAAAGCTAAATGTGTGTGTGTGTGTGTGTTGGCGCTCTACAGGCCAGATCATTCGACTTACAGCTACCAAATTTGGCACACACATACCTTGGAAGTCGGGAATGTGCACCTGGCTTCCCTTTTTTTGAATTTTTAATTAGAATTTTAATTATTAATTAAAAACTAACTTTCCCACCAAAAAATCTTTTCATTTCGCAACCGCCAAATGAGTAAGGCTTCAGTTTTTTCCCCCACGCTAACAAGGATAGGCTTAACATATTTTCGGCCGATTATTTCAAACGATTCTTTTTCTTTTCTTAGTATTTGATGTTTTTAAAATTAAACATTGTTAATTTATCAATCTTTCAGATTCATTCTGAAGTACTTTCGAATTAAAATAAAACAGAATAAAGGAAATTAAAAATTTCTAATCTGCGTAGCGTTACCATAACTGGCGTTGAAAATTCACGCATGCGCATTGTGTTCTGATTGTTGACAACTATTTTCTACGGATACGGACTTGATTTAAATAATTTTTAGGTTAGTTTTATGTTTTTGTAATTAAATTGTATTTATGTTATTCAGATATTTTTTGTTTATGCTTATAGTTTTACGTACATAGTTTTTTAAGTAGTTTTTGTTAACCTGTTTTCGACCGATTATTTTAAACGATTCTGTTTACTTTCTTAGTGTTTGATGTATTTAAAATCAAACATTGTTAATAAATCGATCTGCTCATGATGATCTGTGAAAATTTTGTTGAAAAATTCTTGAGATATTACATAAATTAAGAAATATATTCTTTAGCGTCCATAAGGTTTAAAGGCTCAGTGAGTCTGTTTTCAGTAATCATATTATTAAAAAAGTGCTTTGTTTCAGTAAAAATATTGTAATTTAACCATTTCCACTTTAATTTAAAGCATAAATTCTACGAGAGGTAACAGAAAATTAGAGAGATACATATTACGTTATGACTGAAGGCTTTTATAATATTATGAGTGAATTATATGACTATCAAAATTTGAACTTTTGAAATATTTTAATGAAGAAGCTATTAAAGTAGGAATTACATAAAATATTTAATTATTAAAATTTTAACGAACATTACCTAGAAGCAAAGGCGGCTAGTTTTAAATAAAATTATATTTATTCGACATTTTAAATAAATTTTATTAAATAAGCACCTATCTTTTTTTTATTTATGAAAAATCTGCATTTGAAGAAAAATAGAAAAGTTATTTCTGTGATCAGTATTCTTTAAAAAGTATTTGACATTGTGCAATTCAAAGATTCGTTTTAACACCTGTTAACCGTATTCTTTTATTTCGTCCTGCATATTCGGTTATTTCTCTGTGTTAGGAAGTTTTTTTTTTTTAATTGAATGAATATAATAATTTTTAGGTAGAAGGGAATCAACAGTGCAATTTTTTTAATATTAAAAACGAAAAAAAAAAATCATAAATAAAAAAAATTGAAATTTAAAATTTTTGTTCATTTCCTATAACTTGCATAGAATTTTAGACAGAAATTGAATCGATGTAAGTGATAAAATTGCTCATTTTTCGAATCGTATTCGACAGTTAACTCAAATATGTAGTATATACCCCTATTTACCGAATGTTATAGGGGTATTATATATTTAATACACACTCCTTATTAGTCGGATATCACAAGATGAAACAGGCATAATGGAATTGAGAAATCAAGTATGTCAGAAAAAGCCCGGAATTATTCAGATGCAAGAGGTTGTATTTCGGGACTGAAGGCTTCCATGTTCCACCACAAGATAATATTCGAACACGACGGTACTATAAGTACATTTTATATTCGTACCCAGGATGCGTAACATTGACATTGGAGATCGGCTGCTGTGTTAAGAGACGGCGCTTGGGTTTAAATACTATTATCTTTATTTGAAAATTGTTCAGAATTATGAGGGCCATCTCAAAAGAGTTTTCAGTACTTTACGTTGATATAACTAAAGTATGTATCCGAGAATCCAGCAAACAACAAATGCATATAAACTATCTACAATATCATTTTTGTATAAAATTTCTAATGAGAAAAATATTTGATGCCTATGTTTATATTACAGGCATCAAGTTGTACCCATTGGATTTGGATTTAAAAATTGACAGAAATATGAGACATAGGACAAGCCCATTTCCAACTGAGTATTATAGATGTGGTGGAATTGGAGTCTCCGCATTACACCGATACCTGCTTACTCTTATCGCCTCATTTTATATAAGAAAACCAGCAGTGAATACAGAAACTACTTGTTGGAATAGAGGTTTTGCTAATAAAGACGAAGATCCGATTATTTTTGAAGTTTATTGGCGAACATGAAAAATTTCTCCGTAGCGACTTCAATATCTCGTACCACTTTTTCCAACTGGACTACTCTCTTCATTAAAAGTGCATCTTAAAAGAACATCTGACGACTTCAAAGAGATTCAGTGACATTTTCAGGAATCTGCTTTTACAGTAGATTGTTTATTTTTATTTTTTTATATATATATCTTTTCACAGTAAGATTTTTTTTTCCACCCCTAACCATTTTTTTCCCACCTCCTTAGACAGCAGTATATAGGCTTTTCTTGCAATTTTTCTGGACCCAATTTACAAATTGTTCTCTTAATACTATTTCCTATTTATGCCGGTATTTTGTCTGTGGTTATTATTTTTAAGTTTGCTTTTATTTTACTTCTGTTATTGCTTTGATTTTTATTCATAGTTTTTCTTTCACTCTATCTTTTCATAATTATTCTAGTTCCAATTTTACATACTGTAACCAATATCCACCCTTTGGCACTATACCTTTTTTTTTTCTTCCCCAAAGCTCCCATCCAACGTGCCTTTCTGAATTATTTATCTTAAGCTGTAGATTTTTCTAATACAGTCCCAAAAAATATGCATAGAAACGATTAGCAAATTCAAAAAAACGAATTCAAATAATTTTTTGAATTTTTTAAAATCACATTTACATAAAATTGCTCTCTGCATATACTAACAGAAGACATCGTACTTTTAGTAGCAGATTCTAACCACTGACTACAAAAATCCTAAGCAACAGTTGTTCAAAATTCAAATTTCCACAGCAAACACACAGAATGTTTTATTTTTTTATAAATATTCCGGAGATTTTTCCCCTCACAATTAGTCAGCTGGTCAGCCAAGAAGAACTGAACATTCTCTAAGAACCCGACAAGCATGGTAAAAGACTAACTTTTAGACGGTTCATTTAGCAGTATGTACAACCTCAGAGTGCTCAAAAGTGCTCAGAGTGCTTTTTTTAGTATTCGACTTCCTTAAAGAGGAAGGCTATAAGTTTCATAACAAAAAAGACGCCTGGAATAGGATTCTTATTTTTGATTTTTAGAGGAAGCTAAGACATTATAATTTGATTTTGAGTTCATTTCTTTAAAAAAGGGGTCGAATACTTTGTTAAAGCATCAATGTGGACTGAACCGTTACAAAGACATGGGACTTGACACAAAGTGTCGTAAAATGAATGAGTATGTTTTGAATTATAAAAATAATAATCAATGCGTTCGATATTTAATGATAAAAATCAAAACAATTTCAAAAAATGAATGTTATGTTTTCAATGCTATTCATAAAATCGGGAGTAATACGCCTATACAGTAAAACCTGTTTTTATGCGGTACTTTTTTTATGCGATTTTATTTGTGTGCGATTTGTTTTGTACGATTTTATTTTTATGCTATTTTTTTATGCGGTATATGAATTTCAACTGCGTTGGTACCAGTGTAATGTTTTCTATCAGTGTACATATTATATGTACACGATGTACACTTCAAGGCGCTTTATTCATTTGTTTTAAACAGTCTCCCGACAGTGCACCTCGACGCGCTAACGGCATATGCTTCGTATTCCGAGTTTTACTACGATTCACGTGATTAAGCATTCATTTTATAGTGAGATTAATTAATTACTTTTGTTTCTATTTTTATATAATTTTTATTTTATTTTTAGACATAAGGTACTCCCTTAATAATTATAGCAAAAAAAAAAAAAAAAAAAAGTGAAAAGAAAGACAATTCCATCGGAAACAAAAATTCTAATATTAAATAAATTAGCAGTCCATCTAAATTTTGGATTACGACGAGTAGCAGTGAATTATGCAATGTGAAATTTGAAATCTTCTCCATGTGCACAGTGAGAAATTAAATATTTTTAACATGCTTCCATGTGTCATTTAATTATTCATTTTGTTCGGATGCACGTTTTCATGTATTTCGTAAATAATTGACGTATTTTCCAAGTGCGACTTTTTTTGTGCGGTCTCTGTTCGCCGCATAATTTTTTTGTCTATAATATGTCGCACAAAATTGTTTATTATATGTAAGTATTTATGAAATTTCCGAATATTTTTTGTGCGGTTTCTTTTACGCGGTCCCTATATACCGCATAGAAACAGGTTTTATTGTATTACTTCCTTATAAGAAAATCACTAATGCTAATTTCTGTGTCCTTTGTGTTATACAATTGAATGTTCCTAATTACCATATACAAAAAAAGTATCTAAAATTATCCTATTAAAAATGTATAATCATTGTTATTTTTACTCTTCAATTTTTGATGCCATTTTGGAATTAAAAAAACATCAATCGCATGATCTGCATAATGATCATGCAGGATATTTTTTCTTACGATTTACTGACTTAAAAAATTGTGTTTAGCTATAGCTACTTTTCAATTCATCCCGCAAGCAAATAATTACATTAAATTTTCCACAAACTGGATTCGTTAATATTTTGGCAAATGGAACGTGCTTGTATCTAACACAATAACTATAATAAACTATATATCATCCACAATATCCACAATGTGGATGATATAGTTATATATAGTTATCTATATATAACTATATATCATCCACAATAAGTTGGATGAAAGTTCAACAATCAGGTAAATAAAAAGAATAATTAAAAGATGCATTCGATATTTTCCTTGAATGCACGTGTCAATATGCCCTTTTAAAAAGTTCGCAAACACGACATTTCTTTTTTCCTTTATAACACAATGAAGAAAACAGTTGTGTGTTTAATAAAAGTATTTTTTTTTTCTATAAACAGATTTGTCACAAGATTTTTTATATGTCTATAATTTTCTTATAAAGACAACTAGCCAAATTTCATACATTTCATTTGTTGCGATAGCGGGGCACGTTTATTAAGTCATAATTCCAAAAATGATGTGGACATCTAAATCACAAAGCACCAGAAAAGTCAGGTAATATTATATTGTATTATATTATATTATATATGAAAAACACAATATTTTAAAGCAGTTTCGTAACTGAAAACAGTGAAGACATTTTGAATTTTTAGACTTCGCTTTTATTCCATCGCAAGAGGCATCATTTATGTACAAGCAAGAAGCGATGAGATACGTCAATCTCCATCACAACACAAAAGCGAAATGAGAAAAAAGCAGAAGAAATATTTTACCTCGGTCATTATATACCGTGAGATTCGGATAGGGATTTCTTTACACGTGTCGATTTAGGTAAGGGAATTTATAAGTATCTTTTAAAAGAATTTGTTTAGCCAGGCCGATTTTTATCCCTTCACTCGGAGCCTGAGAACCGCTGATTCGAGCATTTTTACGGAGTTTCTTTTGCGCTAATTAAATAAAAAAAGGTTGAGTTGTATCAAGAAATAAGAGAACATTTTAGAATGAAGTTAATATGGGCTAAATTAAGATAAAAATTAGAAAATTTATTAGGATTTAATTTAGATTAAGAGATATCCTTATTATATATTAATGATTTCCAAGTCTCTTCACAAAATTATATATGCTTCGAACATTGAGAAATATGGGGAGGAAAGAGAAAAATATATTTTTTATACTTTATAAGTATATTTAAAATCAATTGTGGAAATAGCTTTCATTTCACAATTAAAATTATTTGAAAATAAAATGCCCAATATAAATTCACTCTTTAATATGCCAATTCATCAACTCTAACACTTCATGCTCAGAGACTACTTAAGTACAGATAAGGGAAAAGAATGATTCAGCGGTAGATTGTTGATTTAGTGAGACATAAAGATGAAGGGACTCATTAAACGATATTTAGCAGACTATGCATTAGATTTTGAAATCGGATTTTGGCGGAATTCGAGGGTTCAAAGATTGCAAATAAATATCAAAGACGGAACAGAAAGTAGAAATTTTCAAAGTAATTGACAGAAAAAGTGGATCCCATCTTCTTACAAATGCTAGATGTCGACAAAATAAGTCAGCATTTAGAAAATGTAATGAAAAATATTTGCAGAAAAATATTCAGTTGTTTAAGTTTCGGAAAAATTTATATAAAAAAATTCAGCTTTTGCCCGGTTCAATGTAAGTAGTCTTATTTATAGAAATTTATATACAGGGCTTTTACTTTGCAATGTATTTTTTCATGTTCTAGTAGGAAACTGCAAGAATAATTTAAAAACTATAAACATACATATATTTCCATCATTTTGACGGTGTGTGCTACGTCTAAGAATACTCATCATGTAAAAAACTGATATAGAATAAATAGTATATATATATTTTATAGCGAAGGAATTTAATCAAAAATTATATTCCTACATAAATAAATGTCATTCTAAATTTCGAATAAAGATTTCATTAATAGTTCAGATATTTAACCTTAAAATATCCCAGCTCCTATGAAATGAAAGATTCAGTTGTTTTAGTAACCACTGGACAGAAATTAAAATTTTCAAAATGACATTAAAATTTACTCATGATCAGTACAAATTTTAATTCATATTTTCATTTTTTGAATTACAAAAATGTTCTTAATTATTTTCTTCTCGAATTCAGTTCATGCAATCATAACGTAAATATGCGTTTTTTTTTTGTTTTTTTTTAAAGTGACGTTTATTCAAAAAGATGAAGCAACAAAACTGTTTTTTGTCACGATTGCCCCCACGATTCATAAAAATAGAATCATCGCTCACAACCAACTAGAGACCGGGAAAAAGAGACTTGTGAAACACAGAACTCGTGACACGAACATTAGACAAAGAGAAACCTTTTTTCCTTGAAATAAGTCTCACCTTGCGAAAAGCAATTTGTCCTTTCTTTATTAAAAATAAGTTTTTGATTTCATTGCGCTCCTCTAATTCCTTTTTTTTTTCTTTTTGTAGATAAATAAAGCTCAATTTATAAAGAGTCCTAGAAACACTGAAATTTTTTGTAGCATAGGACCGACATTAGTTTAGAAATTAAAGTTTCGATTACAAAGTAATTCAAAACATATTTCCACTTGTTTTTTAAGGAAGAATATCAATACAACTTACCAGAGAGTAGAGATTATTTTCTTTTTTAACAGAAAAAAGAAATGAAGTGTGAGGATAAAAAGTTTAAGACATCATAATAGAAAACATTCCATGCTAAAAATCACAAACAACTTCTTGGATCAAAAACTGTAAAGTAAAACACTTGGAAACTATGGTCCGAATACAATTAGAATACCACTTTTTTTCCCCTTCTTGTTTTCTCCTTCAAATTCTCAGATATAATTTCTAAAATAAGTAACTTTCCATCTTTTCTCTAAAAAGAAAACTAAACTGCAATGATTCATTTTTTTAATTGAGAATTATTTCAATTTAGAGTAATGTCTCAATCTGAAAATGCATGAAGGTTTATTTGTAATATAAATCTTATTTTTGAACAGATAAAATAGTTATCTTTGTCAGAATTTTAAGTGACAAAGATAACAGATGAATTTGTTACATTTCTGTGTAAACATTCACACCACATTAACGGGAAGATATGGATGGATTTTTAACGCGCACCATAGGTATGTGAATTACTTATTTAATACTACGTCTGTGGAATAATAAATAAGTAATATTGTAAATGAATTAAGTGTCGAACATTGAGTAATGACAATTTTGGAAGTAACGATTTAACATTCCCTAAAAGAAAACGTAAGTCCGTCGTTCAAAATGAAACGAAATCGAGGAAAGTCAAACTTTTTTTTCTCAAACACAATAATTCATTTCCACATCTATATAGCATATACATCGATAACACTAAAAAAGCAAAAAGCCAGTTAACACAAACTAGAATTTAAACAAGGAACGGTTATCAGAACGTATAAACAGAATTTTCTAAGAATACAAAAATAAATTGAATAGAGCTTCATAGGGTAAATCAATTAACGAATCAGATTCCGAGATAGCAATTTTGTTATGATGCTAATTCGGACCTGGTATCTTGAGAAAACAAAAATTCGAAAGCCATACATCAGTGCCAGATCATAAAAATGTGTAGTAGAAAATAAGTTCATTAAAAATAATGTTTTCACTTTAACATTTACACCGTCAAGAAATTGTTTGGAAATTGTATGTACACAACATTAATATTCAAAATTTTAATAGTTATTTATTCAATGGTATTTTTCTGAATTTCTAGAAATGAAATCCAGAAGCTTTTGTCGCATGTCAAAATGAGAAGTAATTCTTTCAAAGACTTGTAAAGAAGGATATTGTACAGAGTCAACGAAAACTGCAGTACCTCCGAATTCGCTTAGTATAAGTTTAATCACCAACTTATTCGGTAATAACAAAAAGATAGAAAGCGAGTTTATGTGGATCTATATCAAATTGTGAAAAAAAATCCACCAACGGAAATTCTAATTAAGGCTAAAATATCAATGAATTATTAATATGGGATAGGACGTAATCTCCAAAAGTTGGCAACACACCGAATCATCCAGACCTCACATATACAAAGTATAGAGAAAATATTGTAATCGTCAAAAATTCGGATTCGAGATTTTGACATGTCTCCCTAAAAACGAAAAACACATTTTTGAAAAATGTTTGCCTGTTTGGTACAAAGATAACTCAAAAACGTTATGAGATAGAAGAATTAAATTTGATATACGGTCTTTTCAACAAATTTATAGATTTCCATCAAATTTTGAGCGAAGTCCATTCAGAGGCAGTCTGTCAGTCCAACTGTCTAAATATAAGTTGATACGATAACTATAAAACGAAGTGTGCTAGATAGATAATATTTGGAACACAAATTTACCATCTGTAGTGTAAACGTTAGAGAGATAAGATGAACATCTGTAAGTCAGTACTTTCAGAAATTTGAAACACCAATTTAGCAGTGTAGACACCTATCAATTCATAGAATAGACACCTATCAATTCATAGAGTAGACACCTATCAATTCATAGAGTAGACACCTATCAATTCATAGAGTAGACACCTATCAATTCATAGAGTAGACACCTATCTATCCATAGTGTAGACACCTATCTATCCATAGTGTAGACACCTATCAATTTATAGTCAAATCTAACAAGGGGATGAACATCTACAAGTTCGTACTTTCAGAAATATATAAACGCGATAACTTAAAAACGTAATCTTTTCAATATATCGAATTGGGTATGAGATTTGATGATGGCAGTTGCAGTTCTGCTTCAAATTTTGACTTCAATCGGTCAGGAGAAAATGCGTCTGAAACACAAATTCACCTTTCCTGGGGAATGTGCGAAAAACTTTTGGGGAGACAACTCGCACTCGTTTCCCCGATCCTCGCCGGACAGAGAATAGAGCTGATATTAATGATTTTGTGGTGCTCGACAATTTAATTTTCACTGTAAAAAGCATTCGGTGCTCTTCATTTTCTTTACCATTCAATTGTTCGTTCTCGTTCTTAATGTCCTTTATACGTCCTTAACTGTAACTTGAAATATTTAAAAAATAAAATCTTACAGTTCTTCACCGGTCTGGAATATCACATTCCAATAAGAGCAGAAAAATAGATTTCATATATGAGTAGTTTTTGTTAAATCAGTAAATTCTCTGTTCTGTTACAGCTCTTTATACTCACATGAGAGTTCTTTTCAATATTCAGCTGCATTGGTTTACATATCCCCATACAAGAGAGCTTAAAACTAATTAAAAAGAACTCTGAAAAAATTCGTTAAATTTTTAGTTAATTAACTTTTATTAAATTAATCTTTATCAGATCAGAAATCTAATAATAGTTTTTTTATATTAAATATTAAATGATTCAGAATGAATTGCAAAGTGTGTGGTGAGTCGTCAAACGGCCAATGCTATAAATCCTGAAAACAAAATAAAATTTTATAGTTAATTCTTAGTGTTTTTTAATACATTAAATTCTTAGTTTTAAAATACATCCATTTTTAAAATTTTTGGCTCATTCTTTTAATCAGAAACGCATATAAAATCAATGCAGAAATCACCAATACGCAGAGAAGCCAGAAACTGCGTCAACCTCACGGTGATAACGTGCGAGCTGTACTGAGTACGCTACAGATACTATTTGTATCAGCTTGAAACTAAGGCAGTATACTTTTATATCAATCTTGAAGGAGCTACCAACACCTATTTGTCCCTGGTGGCGTGTAAACTTTGAAAGTGTAGCAGATGGAGCCCGGAAATTTCAAGTCTTCTATCAAAATTCCAGAAGAAAAGAACCCTTGATAGCGCACACAAAGCGATCTGGGAAAGCGACCACCTGAGAAAATGTTCTTAGCACTGCAGGGCTGCGTGGGAGGGATGCATCCCCTTACTTTTCTAGTCCACCCCCCTCAACTCCTTTTTCTGAAGAGGTAGCAGGCACGATCCAATTTCAGAGGCACGCAAATCGAAAACCAGAGAGAGAGCTGTGATTTGAAACCGTACACAAAGAAAACGATATATTTTGGAGTAATTATTTTTTTGTTTTCTTTCTTTTTTCCACCACTTAGAACGACTGTGTCTCGAACAAAAATAAATTGCTCGTACATACCTCTCCCCACCCCCTACACCCATCCATACGCATTTCTTTTTTGAGGTAAATATAAAATGCTGAACAAAAGAAACGGCGAAAGAAAAGGAAGCAGAAATTGTAAAAGCAGTAATGAAATGAAAGATAAAAATATATGGAAAAGGTAGATCTGCGTTTATTTTCAATTACCTGGAATAGGAGCTGGTTCATTTTATTTTCCTCCCCGGCCGTTATGAATCTCCTCGGAATCGGTAAAACAGCGTTCGTAGAATGTTGCCGGAATCTTTTGTTCAGAAGGGAGAGGGGGGGGGAGAGAACGTTCGGTTTAAATTTTCGTTAGTAATGCAGAAGGAAATGAGTTTTTAAGAGATTTCCGAAAATGAACTTCTTTGAAACACCTTCCATTTCGATATCGGTAGGGAAACGGTTATAATCACTTTCTCGTGGCTGTTGTAAATTCGGAATGAGAGCTGGGGAATAAGTTACACAGAGCAGCAACAAAAAAGCCTCAACAATTGCAGTAAGCTTATCTACTAATACATATCATACAGACCCAAACAAATAAACTAAAGAGATGTCTTTCAAAACATCGTTACAGCTTATATTTATTTTGTTATAAGAAAGATATTCGATGTATTATAAGTCAGTATAGAGTTTGATTTCAACGAATGCCAAATGTGTTTTTCTTCGATTATTAATCTTTAAAAAAGTTGAATTGGTAACGATCGTGTACGTTTTGGAAATTTTGGGATGGTGATCTGGTTTGGCGATGGTCTACGTCATGATGACCAGGTGGTAAATTCTGACTTCGAGATCGGTGGATTTCGTTTCGAAATTCCATTCCACCAAAGATTCTTTGGTCTGGTGAATTCTAAATTTGGCCTCGAAACTGTAGCATGCTCCCATTGGGTTTTAGTTATATTAACGTCCCGTTTTTAAGTGACACAAGGGCTCTTTTGGGATGGGCCTAGTCATTTTGAACCGCGGTCACATGACGAGGACTACGCCTGAGCTGGTACCCTCTCACCAAACTTCCGCACCACACCAGAGGGAGGACGTTTTGCCCCGACGGATTTAAATTGCACCAGACCCGCTTATACGACGGTTCTTCATTGGAATCAGGTCTCGAACCTGAAAACCTCCGGTTCTGAAGCCGAGACCTTACCACCAGGCCACCACGGCCTTGCTCCCATTGGGATGTTGAGAAAGTGTGGTGGGGGCGAGGGTTCCGCTTCACGTACCGTCGTCGTCATCTGACTAAGGTTAAAAATTGAGATGTCCAGGCAAACATAGTGATCGTGTTGCTTCAAAAATTGACGTCAATATGATTAAACTTAATTACCATCTGTTCATGGTTCAGAATTTATGAACTTCGAAACATAGGATATTGTAGAGGAGGAAAAGATACAGATCAGGCCAAGGTAGTCAAAAACCGGTTAATTCTGGACATTAATTTTAATTTAATTATTTAGAAATCGGAAAGATTCACAAACTTTTTTTCACCATTCTAAATTTAAAAAAAAAAAAGCAAAGCTAAGAGCCAATTGTATCAGAGAAGGTATGGAATATCTTGGCAAAATATGATTTGTAAAGTTGCGATATCATAACAGCCGAAATATTGATTCATATATATAGTCAGATTTTGCAATAAATGAGAATTTTCTCACGGAGCTTATGGGACATCACCCTCTATTATTGTGTGGGTGGATGATTGAGAGGAGAATGTGGGGGTCAATTTCACGCTGCAGATGCAATAAAAAAAATACTGAAGTGAACACGTGGATTTCACAACACCACCAAACATGAGTTTTCCATCCACCTTTTCAATCAGACTGATGACGGATGGGCTCTTTTGACTTTCGCATTTTTCATCCGATTCCGAGGAAAATCTTTTTTTTTTTCCCCTTCCCCAAGAAATAGTTCTAAGGTTGAAAACTATTTAATTTATGATTGAGACGCAAAAAAAAAGAAAAAAAAATCGCGATATATAATGTGTGATTTACTTAAAGTGATTTATTCTCGAACCCGTGAAAATTAATACACCCAAATAAAAAATTAAGATCTCAGAGCTACTTTGAAATACTGATATTTTCAAAAAATTTTATATCAATTAGGAGCCATAAATAGATTTTTTTTTAGATAGACATGGAAATCTGATGGAAAAAAGAGGCAATACTATGTGACTGCTTTCCGGATGAATTTTTTTAAATGCTGTAAAATACTTTAAAATTTTTTACATAAAATAGATGTAAAAAATCCGTCTATGAAACAAAAATATACGTTAAAAGTCAAAATACTTTGAAAATTAGATTTTGTCTTCCAAAACAGAGGTATAAAGTAAAGACCCTCTATTTAGAAGTTTAACAAATGATTCGCTCAGAATCTCGTACACAGTCTAAAAAATATATTATCTAACTTCTATATTAAGAAGTAAGTTGTATTGCTATTCAATTTTGAAACATTTGAATTTGGCATAAAATTTTTAATTATAAAAAAAAAGGTTTTAATAATTTAATTTTCAAACTTTTTTTTTTTTTTTTCATTTTGAGAAGTACTTCAACAACTGTAAAATCTTTTTGAGAAAATTTGTCATTCTACAGTTCAGGAATGCAGAACACGTTAAAAAATTATTAAACCAAATTTTAAGATAAATGAGGTTTAAAATTTATGGATACAGATTTTTACCAAAATTTAGAATTTGAGAAAATAGTATTAAAATCTGTATTATGAAAATGTAAAAGTCAATGCAACTTACCAAAGAATAGATTCCGAAAAAATTTCAGACGGTTTTATAAAGAAAACTGTTCAAAAATTAAAGACTGCGAATAAAAAATATTCTATATTTTTGCCAAGTATCGACTTTTCCGCGTTATCATTTATTTTATTTGATGTAAAAAACAACAGGGACAAAATATGTTTCGCCAAAAACTTTGGGAGGTTTCCCCCCCCTTAAATCTTTATATTCAATATATTTAATCAGCTTTAGAAAAGGGAGGAATCTTAAGGCTTTGATTATTATTATTTGCTAAATTTTCAGAGCAGCTTAATATTTTGCTTTCAATTTGCTTACATATATTATGTACCTGAACTTATTCAATTAAAGATTAAGTATTGGTGAAATTTAAAAAAGAAAAAAATAATAATAAAGGAGTGGATCAAAAGTTTGAAAAAGTAAAAAGAAACAGATAAAGTATCTATTTTCTTGTTTCGAAGATTTAGATAGATTTCAGAATTTTTGCACGATCGGAAGAACATCAGGTTCGAACAATTTTTTTCCTGTGTTATTTAAGCATTCACTAATTTTTCTATTATATAACGACTTAGAAACATAAATGTGATTCTTCTGGCGCCATTCTAAAATACAGGTACGTTTGTCAGGTGACTCTGACATTTACATGTACTTAATAAAATAAATTAAACTAAATGGCGCAAACCAGCAACATGCTTGGCCAATACAGCTGCGCATATGCTTTAACAGTAGATTTAATTGATTTTCAAACAATGCGGCTCACTTTTTCGAAATTGAATCCATACTGAATTTCTTCATTCCGGGAGCAGTGGTTTCTTTCGTTCTTTTCTTTTTCTCTTTCTTTTTTTGGAGTGGTGTTGGGGCTCAAAAAGAATGTTTGTCAAAAAATACTGACAAAAATAATGATCAATCTTTTTGAAATTAATGCGTAAACAAACTGCACTGAACATTCATAGAAAAAAAGAGTTTCTAATTAGATGGCAGGGTCTGGCCAAACACGAGACGCTTGTTTTTGTGTATGTGTGTTAAACATGTTGTTACAAAGTGGATCGACAAAGATTTTAAGCCTATATCATAATTTTGAATACTATAAAAAAATATGTGCACATTCAAAACCTTACCAAGACCACCAATAATTGATACTCGACTCACCAATGGGTCACGACCCATAAATTGAAAATCTTGTTCTAGCCATAACCATGACTGCTGTAGTACATATTTGAAGGATAAGGGTACCCGAAACAAAATACTATCTACCCGGTCATAATTTGGTTTAAAAAGAAAGTTTAACGCGGTAATATTATGCCGTGGCGACATCTATAATTTTCATAAGCCCCTTACTTCGTCCCTAAACCGCCACTTAGTTGCCATTTGTCTATAGCTACACAAATTGACACAACAGCCTACACTCAAATGATACTGAAATTAAAACACCGTGACTTCAGGGGATTTTTTTTACATTATCGACGATAACTACGCCTTTAAAATAAAGAAGAGTTTTCAAAACATCAGAAATGGAAACGCACAGAATGATTCTCAAAATCGGAACAGCTGTAAGTAGGAACAATTAATTCAGAAACAGCAGTAAAATAAAATTTGCAACCTAACAACACACGTAATCCACGCTCTACTTTCGCCACATAAGGTATATTCAAAAGCAAAAGGGAGAAAAAAAAAACCACGCCTTTTTAAATTACAGAAATAATGATACATTTAAAGTTAAGTGTAACAACCATTAAGTAGCAAATCAAATGCTGCAGTTAGGCTTTAAATTTTCCGTTACTGACTACACCCATATAGATTGAGAAGAAAAAACCCGCATACATCACATTACCTTGTACTTAAAAGCATCCTGTAGAATATGTTTAGAGTGATTTATTGAGCATGAAGGTCTATTGCCTGTTGAAAAAGCGATTAGATTGGAAAGATGAACGTACATTCAAAAGAAGAAGAAAAAAAAAAATCACAAAAAATTATGAGAGATATATATTTATTTATTTTTTCTTTCTCGTTCAATATACTGAGGGGTTATAATTTTTATTTTTATAATGGACTAACACCTGCGTTTCGATATACTCATATGTTTAAGGCGCTCTAAATAGTAAAGAGATCATACTGACTACTGAATTGAACTTACTTTTAAACATAATCGTCGCGTGAGTGCTTTCAAATAAACACTTGAAATCTTAAAACGTTGCCAAATGCGCTTTACCACCACGAGTCATAAATATAGTGATCCAGGCTCCCTGGATAAAGTCCTACTTTTTGACTTTGCGGGTCACATGAGAAAATGTCCCCGATTTGCTGCCAATTTATTAACGAGAGTGCATGAATTTTTTTAAAGTAATTGATTCATTATATAATACATTACCTTCAAAAATACAATTTCAAACTTTATATATAAAGTCACCTCACACTTAATATAAACTAACTCGTCACTTGGTACGGAAATAAAATTAATTTTTCTTCTTTCTTTTTATTTTACTTACTTTATTCATTTGTCATTCGAGGAAATGAGTCGATTCAATGCACATGAGCAATGATGGGAAGACGAATAACAATGAATGAAGTGGTCAGACCTCTGAATTGTAATGTATTGTTTGAATTCAGAAACGATTATTTTTCTATACTGATTACGGAATAAAATGACTAAACTAATAGAATGAGGGCCATACCATTAAAAAAAAACATTTTACCCTATATTTGTATAAATACCAAGGTCTAAGTTTTATTTTTAAATCAATAGTTTATATTAAAGAATTAAAAAGAAACATGAATTAGATTTCATCTCTGAAAGCTAACATCTGAAGAATTCTGCCTCTTACTTTTTAGTATACATAGAATATAGCTTCCTTATTACAATGGCAATTCATTATCGTGATTCCCTTGAATATTTTTAATTTTCGCAATGTATAGGCCCTCGCTATCTTAGAAGTAAACTAAAACGCCCATCTCGAATCCCCTGGTGCAATGAATGGTGAGAAATATTCACTGTGCCTCGGGAATGGATGCTCTCCTTTCCTCATAACATTACTCTTCCTTATTTTTCTACAAACGTTCACATATAATATAAACATTTTGTTGAGAAGCTAATGCTCGTGTTAACTTGCGTACTAAAGCACTTTTAATTTGAATTAAACCGCCACGGAGCATGTTATTGCAAGGTGGAAGTCACGGCCGAGTACCCCAGAATCGAAAGTAGACACACGATTCTTCTGTTACAATAATATGAGAAAATAAACTATTACAGCAAATTATTTTATTATATAAAAATGAATTTTATTATTTAAGAGAAATAGAGAAGTTAAAGAAATCCAGTTATTTTATCATAACTCTAGGTGAAATCGTGGGGCAAATATGAAAAGAAATAAACCCATGGCGTCTCTTCCAACGATTTAGTTCTTCAGTGGTAGTATAAAAAATCATTTAGGGGATCGTTTTTGTTTAAAACAATTAAATTAAATTAAATTCTAGGGTAAAAGTGGTTCGTTACGATGAAGTGATAATTCGGCTCATTTGAATAACTCTCCTATCTTTAATAATCAGAGAGTTCATGAAAAATAAAATTTTCAATGTCGTTTATACCTCTTTTTAGTTGGAATTCGGCCGTGACTTTCGCGCTTTCAATAAAATACTCCTTGCTGTTTTAATTCCAATTAAAATGACACCACTTCACAAGTTATTATGAATATATACATTCAATTATCAATGAGATCTTTATATTATATATAAGTTTGCAGATGAATGATCGACAAGAGTGCATATTGGGAATTATATGATTTATATACGAGGACAAATGAGGAACACGTTTGTTCGCACCAACAAGAAAACGAGTAAAATGGTGAGACATTTTTCCCACAGCGCATTTTACCGAGAGATTCTTATTAGGATTTCTTTGACAAGTATTGGTTTAGAAAAGGGAATCTTGGCTATCTCTGAAAGGAATCCGTGGGCGTTAGCGATTTTTGAGTACATGTTAGAAAAACTAAATTTTAAAAACGAGATTTGGATCAGGGAATAAAATAAAATTTTAAAATAAAAGAAATATGAATTAATTTACTATAAAAAATAATTCAGACAAATATTATATTATATTATATATATATATATATATATATATATATATATATATGAAATTGTTTTGGAGTTCGGGATATTTAAAATAACTTTGGAGTTCTTGAATCAGAAAACCGGAGCATCCATTTTCTAGTATTGAATTATGAGAAGTATTATTATAGGTTTATTTTATAAGGAATCTAAATGTAAATAAAGGTGCAAAATAAAATTTGTTTATTTATCTTAACTGTAACCGTACAAGGAGTAATCAAAAATTATACGAAGTAGCAAGCTGGAGGTTCATAAATAAAGAAAATGAGGTTGGAGAGCGCCGCAAAGCAGTTATGCCAATGAATTATCCGCATATGGTATCACAAATTATCTCTAGCAACCTGATGCTACAACTGAGCTTTAGGCATTCTAATGAGTCGTTATTAATCAATAGACCCTAGGAACATGGTCCGTACTATCGGGATTTCCCTATATTAACTTTTAAAAAAGAAATGGTTTTAGGTCTAAGGATTGTGATCGGAGATGAGCAAAAATTTCCCCATATCTTAGAGGAGTTATGATAATCATCTCAATTGGTTATTACAAGGAATCTCTCTAATAGGCTTTATTCAAAGTGCCATGAAGAAGTCCTCCTCTAAGCGGCAAACTCGCACAAAAGGGATCCTCTATTAATAAGAGCCGGCAAATTTGCCGCCCGCTCGACCAAGCGCGGAGGCTGATGCGAAAAACTGTCGTCTCCCACAGCGCCCGACGACACCGATGATGAATGGCCGCAGACAAAAGGATGACGAGTCGAGAAATCTTCCGAAAATGCTTTCTGCATCATCGGCGACCCCGCGGGAGTGACGTCATAAAGACTGTGCCACCCGGAAAAGCAGTCCTCCCCATTATATCTTTCAGTGTTATTGACTTTTAAGAAATGGATACAATATTTGGATATTAAATTTGGAAAGAGTGAAGAAAGTAACTAATCCAACTTTTACATTAAGCACAACATTGTGGTGTCGTTAAAAGGTTCAGTAAAAAGTCTGAATTAGTGTAACAAAGTTATTTATATACAGGTTGTGTTACACACAAATAATTTACATACAAAAATTTAGAATAATTTTAATATATATATAAGAGCATGGATTAAAGCATGCAGCACATGCCATCGCTAGATCTGAACTGAGTCATTGGGCCACAAGGCATCAGAGGGCGCTCTCTCTGACGTCATCATATTCAGTTATGGTTAGTATTACAATAGCGACTACAACATCTAATAAAAAAAAATTTCATCATTCCCTAAAGAAACTGCTTTTGAAAAATTAATAATGAAATGAATCTTCCTCTTTTAAAGATTAATAACATTTAATCAGGTCTTTATAGGAAAACTAAATCACTGTTTTCAGTGTCGACAAATATACAATTAATCGGATTATTAAGCAAAGAAATCCACACTCAGATTTATTAAATTAGCTATGAAGTTATTTCTATTTGAAATAAGTAAGATTTTATTGATTTTTCTTTATAATGAAACTTAATTAAAGCAAAAATAGAGATATAATAGAGATATAAAGGATAGAAGTTAATTCTTAGTCCCTTCTGGCATCACTTTATATAGAAATGTCCATTCATGTCAAAATGGACATCAAATAATTTTTTTAAAATTTTTTAAAAGAATCCCTTTTAAAGAAATTAAATTTTTCAATAAACGCGGACCTCAAAAAATAAAAAAATATAAAGGAAAAAACGAAATAATATAAAGGATAGAAGTTAATTCTTAGTCCCTTCTGGCATCACTTTATATAGAAATGTCCATTCATGTCAAAATGGGCATCAAATAATTTTTTTAAATTTTTAAAAAGAATCCCTTTTAAAGAAATTAAATTTTTCAATAAACGCGGACCTCAAAAAATTTATTGAATGTCGTTTCAAATTTCAATTCAAAATCGCTAGAAACTTTAAAAGCGAAATCAAAACCGCTACTTGTTTGCAAAGATGACTGTTGTAAAATAAAATGAATTCGTAGAATCAAAAGTTTTTTTTAATTGAGATTCCAATTAAAATAAGTCAATGACTAAAAGTTTATAGAAAACGACTTTCTCTCGGTCACATTACACAGACCACTGTCATATTATTCCATGCAGTCTTCTGTGCTGAAATTGCATCATCTAGCCAGCTGGTTTTACTGACCACCATTGAATGAAATGAAATTCAATATCTCCGAGCCTCAAATAAAATGATTCCGATAGCGCTGAAGGGCTGAGCTTTCCTTATAAACATTAATATGCATTCATCGATCACAAAGAATTCATTCTATTATACAAGTATAATAGTTCTGATTCTTGATAATATCTGTGCATAAATTAATTGGGTTGCTCAATCTATAACCATGCTACATTTACATTATCATTTATTTGTGTTTATGATTTTAAATCATCCATGTTGTGTAAAATAGTTAAGTATTAGCCCTAGCTTGTTAGACTTTCATTACAATACCATATTAAGAATCAAGATGTTTTCAGAATCAGAATGCCATAATTGCCAGTAACATAATTGGTACTGAACTTAAAATATATAGTTTCTTTCTCCACGGTAGTTGGTAAAATTTTAATAAGAAAATAAGAATGATAAGAAGTAACAAATCTCCAAATAGTTCAGGTGAGATTCGTATCTTTTTGTTATCTTGGAAGTAGAGTGAGTGTACTAGGGAAAAAATAAACTTTCATTCCTACACTTTAGCGCGTAAACATGGTTGAAATTCATAGGCAAAGCATCTGATTAGCAACAGTTGAGCTGCTGCATAGCATTATCAAGATCATTAACAATTACTCATCGCATTTCTCAATCTTTATCGTCTATGGATCAATTATAGAATCGAAAGTCTTTTTCATAAGAAATGAATCCATACTAACAAAAGGACGTGAATATGCGCGGGAGAGTATTATGTCGACTTTTAAATCTAGTACTACCAAATTCGGAACAGATATACTTTTGAATGTAAGAGTAAACACCTCATGGTTTTAACTTTTAATCAAAATGGATCCGTTTTAACTTCTGAAAGTATTAAAGAAAAAATTTACTTTCATAACATTTTTAAATTTAAAAAAAAAATTGTTTTTATTTTCACAAATTTAATCACAGTGTAATTTTTCACAAAAAGTTGAAAATTCTTAAAAATATCTTTTGCATAATTTTTAACAATGTGGAAACGAAATTCAAACGAACTTCATTGTTTCATCAAGTACTTAATTACATGATTCTCCTTCTAATGTTGAAAACTAAAAAAAAGAAAGATTCTACGAATTATCCCAGCAGTTTACATGAGGAATCGGAAAGTGAGAGATTATCAAGACACAAGTTTTTAACGGCAAGACACAAGTTTTTAACGGCAAGACACAAGTTTTTAACGGTATAAGGCTGTCACGAGACTGAAATTCCTTAGGCAAACTGCTCTTTCATCGACAGAATGACGAACATAAAGTGACGCATAAGAAATTTAATTTCAATTTAATGCAACCGATATTTCCAAAAAACCCAGCCTGGTGGCAAAGGTGACAGATTAAATAATAAAACAACTTATAAAACAGAGCCGAACTATAATTTTCCTGACAAACATTTATGACTGTGCCATAAAACCACATGCTCTTTGAAAAGAGAACGTTCCTCTATATATGACAACGATCCACCACCGAAGGCACGCGCTCGAACCACAATTAAAAGACCGAACAGCTCCGCACCGGTGAAGCACGCTCAGGTTCAATGGCTCTTCGATAAGGCTCACGCAACATCGCCCATAATCGATGCGAGCCGAGTCCTTATCGGACAAAATAAATTTGCATGACACGGATAGCATCGGCCCATATCGATCGAGTAAGCGGGTCGCACGGGAATCGATCGCTCTTAACAGGACCGCAAACAAATAATATATATAAAAAAAATATAATGTATCACATGCGATCTCATTTTGATTGAACTGGAAAAAGGAAAACAAGGTGAGGGTTGGTATTCAAGATTTCTCACACTAAATACGGCAAGACATATTTGACTGTATGAGTGGGCTGTTGTCAGTTAGAGATTAACCTGAAAAGGCATTGTTTACTTTAAAAAAAATGTTGTGAAAGTTTTGGTTCCACATCAGACTTGTATTCCACATTTATACCACATATCAGACTAAGTAAATTGAGGACCTATGTTTTCGATTTCTTTAATGATCACATTTCACACAAAGCAAACCCAAAACACGATAGATAAGATAAGACATTAACGCGCGCACTTTAACAGAACAGTATCACATCTACTTATAATTACAATCGCAATGCACTATGGGATGCGTACCTAATCAGGCATCGCCATCTATTATCCAAAAGGGAAGATAGAATAATGCAACTCTATATAAGGAAAAATAGAATGTCTCAAAAATAGACGTAATTTTAAAAATTATATGAACATTTATGTTGACTAAAACATTAATTCTTTGCACTCGAAAAAGCAATTCGATGCCTAATTATACACCTAATAAAAGAATTTGTTTAGTGTTCCAAAAAAATAAATATATATAATTATTTTAATCCTTTCTAGGGCCATGGGAAGAATGCTTCCTTCTATATTCAACAATTTTTGTGTGAAATTATGTAGGTTGGCATCAATTCTGACACATTTTTGCTATAAAGACAGAAGCTTAGATGCTTCAATTCTTTATCTCACAAAAAAATGGCATCATGATTTGATATTTAATTAATAATCAACGAAATTAATTAATTAATCAAATTAAATTTATCGAATAAGTTAAATGAATCACGTTTCATAAGCCTGTCTTACTCCTATAAATATTTTAATATATCATGACTAGGAGGAAAAAATAGCTTTTTGAAGGGTTAAGTTAAATTTGTCCGAAAAATTAATATAGATCTTTTTACTACTCAATAGATATTTTTAACTATCAAAATTTCAAAAAAATTAAAACGTCAAAATGATGTAACGTCTTGAATGGTGTCTGAGAAGATATTCGGATGCAAAAGATTAACTGTCCTTGAATAAATTACTTCTAGTTATAAATTACTAGAAATTACTTTAATTGATGATATTCTGCAGACAACTTGTTTATGATCAAGAAGAATTAAATTTACTTTATATGCGTCGAATCTCACCATATGAGTCGAATACTCCATCAAAAATAGATTTATTTAGGATGGAGTATTTAAATATAATTATCATAAGTTTAAGTCCAACTTCTATCAATAAGTTGAAATTAACCATTCAGAGAATGCTGTTGCGTCAGATTCAATTCAAATTGCTTAACGAAATTAGAAAAAAAAATATTGCTTATTAATTAACATTATCAGAGGCTGGACGAGAAAACGACCCTTATTTGGACATTTTCGATAACTGATGACATTATATATTTTTATAAAATGATTTCCTTAAAAAAAATTAGAATAAATCTAATTCTTACTATCTTAACTGTAAAATACATTAAACTATTTTCTAATTTAAAATTCGTTAATACTTTTGAACCACCTCATTTTATTGCCTTTTTTATTTATAGTATCGGTGGTTGTAAATTCAATCTTGCTTAGAAAGAATTATCAGATGTAAAAAATATTCAGGAAATTTTGCTTTAAACAACAAGATGCATTTTGATAAATTGCAGGTTTAACCTATGAAAATACTGAACACAGCAAAGTTACTTCTCATTGATATAAACACCATTTTAACTTACCATAGCCGCATCATAATCTGTCACACTATTAAGGAAAAAAAAAAGGTTAACAGAAAATATTAAATTGTTTTACTGGATTTCGAAAATACTTTTGATGTGAAGAAATTGGCGTTTTAAGGCCATAATAATCAGTAGAAAGAAAAATTCTATCCCGTGCATTTCCTATATTGACCGGGAATTCAGTATTCAGTCAAAATAATCGAGTAAATTTATCGAATTGGTGAAGAGCCGATTTAAATAATTATAATAATTATTTTTATAATTATTTAAATAATAATAATTTTATGTATTTAATATTTATATAATTATTTTTATGTATTTAATGTTTATATATGCTGCATATGGATCGTCCAATGTTCATGAAATAATTATGACATTAAAATAAAATAATTAAAGGACAAAATAAAAGGAGCATTATTAGAAAAAGGACTAATTTTTTAAAACATGCAACAAGTGAAATATGTGTTTGACGTAGAAGCTTTGAATGATATTTGTTTATATGATCCCAAAGTCCTCAAATCAAATTACGTATGAAGTGAGAAAATGCACCTTAATTTCTAAAAAAATCATTTTATTATATTATATATATATATATATATATATATATATATATATATATATATATATATATATATATATATATATATATATATATATATATATATATACCAAAAAGTAGGAATAGCATGATTCGGAAATTATGTTCAGAATTTTCATAATCAATAAAAATGCAGTTCTAAAATCAATACAATTATTGCAGCTCTAAAGTCCAGCTATCTGAGTATAAAAAACACTAATGTTGCGCAAAATTGTAAAATTTAAAATTATACTATCCGATCTTTAAAAAAATTAAAATTTCATGCTGAAGCATCAAGTTAAAATAAAGGCAATATTAATTGCTTCGGTACTTTATTTGCATCGTTTAAATAAAAATATATGATTGGTACCAAAAGGATCAATTTATAGAAGAACAATTTTTCTAGAAGAGGCTCATGAAATTTTTATCCCATTTTACAATTAAACTAATATAAATTGATATTAATATATTATTTATATATATATATATATATATATATATATATATATATATAAAAGTATTAGAATCAAGTTAATAGGAAAAAAAAGTATTAGAATCAAGTTAATAGGAAAAAAAAAAAAAAAAAAAAAAAAAAAAAAACCAAATAAAAATTAAACCAAAAAAATTATTAAAAAATATTAAAAAAGAATCCGGCCTGAAGACTTTTTCAAGGGTCACCCTCAGGCTGGGATTCAAATAAAGGGATAAATACTATGAAGTTCCGTTTTGGTTTTAGTTTAAATAGGTAATAAATTTTAGTTGCGATTTCGAAACTGTTTTGTTTCGTTTTCATTTTAGTTTCGTTTTCAAACTTTTTCTTACTTTAGATTGGTTACTTATATATATATATATATATATTCAATCTAGCCTAGAGCTAAGTCCCATTCATCATTTTTGACTCCTTGTTTCGAACTACCCGGCTCGGTAATTTCTACATATCACAGAGCTCTTAAAAAACCAAGTCTGATTTAACAGTTTTTATGATAAGAAAAGAAAAAAAAATGGACTGCCAAAGTCGAAATTAAATAGAAATAAATAATTGCCGTTTTCTTCCTTTGTTTCTTTTTTGAAAGAAAAGAACTCTTGTAACTGACAAAAAATCCGAACTTGAGATTTCGACGCATCTTCTCATTTCAGACTTCCATGAATCGCTGAAACATATTTTTCAGTATTAAGTCTGTCTATCTGTCGCATTGTCTGTTTGTTAATGACGAACATAACTCAAAAACAATTTGAGCTACACAAAAGAAATTTGGTATATTGTTTGTAGATTTCTATCAAATTTTGGACGAAAGCCATTTAAGAGAGGGTTTGTCTGCCCGGTTATGTACGTTATTTTAACATGATGTTTTAAAATTACTTTATGAATCCAATTTTAAAAATACGTTCAATTGCCACTCGTTATCAGGACTTGAACTTGAAAGATTCGAGGGCTTAACTGAATATTAATAATTTTCCCAATGAACGTAATTATTGTCATACACATATGGAGAGTTAAAAATGGATTGAATCAGTACTGAGGTATAATACAATTTTATTTTATTTTTTAAAAAAATTAGGTACTCACACTCATTTCTTCAGTCGGAAAATGCGTGAAACTGCGATCATCTTGCAAGAGAACACAATAGTACGGCTTCCAGTTAATAGGTTGAGACTTTTGCTGGCGCCATCTGTTGCTCTTTAAACGACTTTCTAATGCCTCTTTGTCTGAAAATACAAACACACAATTTTAGTAATATATAAAAATAAATAATTTTTTAATAGCTTACACAAAACCAAAAGACAATAAAAAATTTACTACAAGTTTAATTTTTATTAACTGTGTTAATTATACATTTTTTTTTTTATTTCTTAAGATCCGTAACTGCAGATATGAATCAAACATCCAAGTCGTTTACACATTTTAAGTATGCTTTACTTACTTGTCGTTTTTTTAAAAAAATTGAAATCTAACATTAAAATAACTAAGTTTAATTTTTTTACAATTTTAATGAAATAAAGATAAATATTAAAACTATTAAATAAAAAGTAATTTAACATTTATAATTAAAATGTTTAATTTTCAGGCTTCATAAAAATACTTCTAAACGTAATAAAATATAAGGAACTTTATGGTTTAAATTGAAATTCGAATATTAGATTTGAAGAAAAAATACAAGGAAATTGAAATAATACTGACTCCCCGCCATTAGACTTTAATACACGTAATCCATAAATCGGAATAGCCATTTAAAATGTAATACATCAAAGAAAAACAAAACATTACGAACCATACCGTTTTTATATTCAGGAAAAGAAGGCTAGAAACGTCTTAGTAAATTTAAAATTAAATCAAATAGATTTTTCAAATTCTTTACACAAACCAATTTTAATTATTTGAAAGTCGTGCTGCCCTCTATGAATGAAAGTAAGAATCAAAATCCATACTAGTGAAAGTAAACTTCAAATAAAATTTAGATTTCCAAAAACTAATGCAAATGTAAATATTAAAATTTTCTACATTTTTTTAAAATCACAATTAAAAATATTTATATTTAAACACTTTTTTAAAATAGATAAATTTCACCTTTATTATTTGAGACAAACGTGTGCTTACTTAAGTATTAGAAAAGGAAAGGTGCAGAAATATTTATTTCGAATTCGATTTTAATATTTTGAAAGATTATATTAATAATATTTTGTTAGAACGAATAAAAAGAGGGTTTCTTTAGAATCTTTTCAACAAAAACTAAGAATTAAATAAATATTAACTAAGGAATTAAAAAAACTTAGTATCACTCCAGACATAGCAATAAATTAATGTGTTGTGTAAACAGATATGCAAAATTACTGCATTTCTATTATCAAACAAGAAGTGACTTTAATTAATTAAGTAAAATAACATCGCCATACATTCTATATTAAAAGGTGTTATTTTATTACTATTATATATTTTCCTATAAACTCTTTTATGCAAACTTTGATATTTGAAGCAAATATTGAAATTCCTCTTAATTTTTACTCCCTTTCTCGGTATGAAATCTACAGTGAACAAACTTAATCGATAAACTAATTTCCACATTGAATTCTTTTGTTGTAATGGAAAATTCAAATTCACAATATTAGAAATTATAATAAACATCCAAAGTTTTCTTCATCAAACACCTAACTTGAGCTTCTGACGACAGTTTGAAAACATGAACACTCTATACGGACACAAATTGTCTTTCAACAATTGAAAGAATGTATACAATTATGTATCATCCTGCATCTCTGATGTTAAAAGTTTTTTTGCGTTAAATAATTTTTCATTTTGAAAAATGCAGTGCCAGACGCTAAAAATCACAAAATTTTCCTCATCATATTTATTATAAAGATTATTCATAGGTTTTGTTTTATAGCAAAAGTTTGTTGTTTTCAATTTTCAGTTTTTATTATTATTTACTGCCAAACCTTTGAAATATCACTATAAGGTTCTGGGCTTTCAATCTTCGCCTGTTGCAGCTATATAACCTTGTTAAAATTTTCTTATTAAATGAAGTATCTCGTAAAAGATTATTTGAAAAGACCCAAGTAGGCCGAAAAGACATAGATGAGCCGGAAATTCACCAATGACCGAGTATTATTTTGTGAAAGAACACATGTCCTAGTTCCGAGGGCCACATGCATAAGACAAAGTGAAACTTTTTTATTTCAAAAAGATAAGAGCAAAAGGACAAACGTCACCGGAATTGAATGTTCGAATTTTTGAACAGGCAAAAGGCGATAGGTTAGAATTGAGTTATATTTATACTCCATTTTGAAGCAATACTAAGGTTATTTTAACATTAAATCGTTGTGAAATAACGAGGATGACATTTGAATAACGACAAAGAAATTCCGTGCCGCATTTATAGGAAGGTATTGAGACCTAATATATTTATCCGGCACCAGATCCACTTACAGGATAGTTTTTCATGGAACACTCTAATGCCAAAACCGAGACCTTACCATCAAGCACCACGTCCCGCAAGGGACAATGCATTTAAGCATGTAGTAACCATTGAAATAGAAGACAACATTGTGACATCGCTCCTGGAATAGCTAAATCATTTGTTATTTTCCCTCTTGCTCTGCGCCATTTTCAATTTTCAAAGTTAAATGTGAAAATAACAAAAACGAACCTTCTTGATGTGCATCTGTATTATAATCAAAGCAAAATTGCTACTCGAAATTTGAACTCTGATTACTTATTATTACTACGAAATTTGAAATATCGCACTAATAAAAAATGAAGGCTTGCATTTTTCATTTAGAGCTGAACTTTCTTTCAAAACAAATGACAGTCACTCAAAATTAAAAACAGAGCAACACGAGTTCTGAAGAATATTGACGAAGCTGTTGGGGGTCCCGATTGAAAACATATCAGTATCATCAAAAACGAAGAGCAACGAACATCATTGATTTTAAATTGCTTGAAATTGCTTCTCTGAAAGCAAGATTCAGTTAATTAAGTGCCTTTTTAAACCGCTTTGAACAGCGCACACACCCTTGCCCCTCGGTGTATTTGCTCATTCATATATGCATAGTTCAATAGATAGGAAATGAGATCCCGATCAGCAGTCAAAACACGGCACCGTTCACTACTGTCTTGCCAAAAAACACTCGTGGGTGTTAATTATGCAAGGGAACGCCCCTCCGCCACGCCCCTTTTGAAGTACATTGACACCTGTCGAATGCAGAACAATGCACGACCTACGCTCATACTCTTTAAGGTCGAAATTGTTTTCATCCCTAAAGATGGTGTGGGAAAAATTCCGTAGGCTTCTTCACATACTTTACATCAAAGAGATGCCCAGCCTTTTCTTTAAAACACTATATAACTAACAGCTTGCAATGAATACATTTTTTAAATACTTTACAAATATAAAAAAAGGCTATCTTAAATACATTGAAAAAATTTGTAGGTCAAATTATTTTCATGCAAGATTTCGTTTGAAAATAAAGTATCAATGAATGAATTTTTATAGATATTTTGATGCCCTAAATACAAACTAGCATGGGGAAACATTAACAATATCTATAAATTATAAACAGTTAATTATTAAACAATTTAATAAAGTTATTTAGAGCATCAGAACTGGTCTTTGGTACTTCTTAATGCAAATTTATTAATAATAATTTGTAAAGAAAAATTGTTTATTATGTACGTCTCTGATAAACAAACCAATTTCGGAAGCATCCATAAGAATAAAACAAGGAATTTATGTCTAAAATGGAAGCATATCTTTGTTTTAAACGGAAAAGTCAGTGCTAAACGCATCTGTGAAAAAGCAAACATTTTAAGTTTTACTATCTTACAATCATATGTACTCTTCATATTTAGTAATATACATAAATATAATAAATTATAAAAAAAAAGGGGGGGGCTTCATTTCTGTTCATCTTCTTTTACATAGTAGGAGGGGGCACTTCAGACACGAGGATAAGAAGCTTTCAGAATGTTTGTTGGTTTTTGTCGCTCTGATGGGTAATAGAAATTGTATGAGATTAATTAATCTTTTCTACAAGATGGAACATACTTTCCAAGGAAAGGGTTGAGCCGTAGTTGGTGATTAACCATAGGACTCAATTTAAGTTCCCGCCAATGTGTCGCGATGCGCCGATCATTCAGATTTATTTGTAGTCTTACAGACCAATTTTACAAGGGTAATGGACGACAGGAGTTTTCTTTCCAACTTTTTTTACACTTGCATAACAGGATTCGTTCTGCTTTTGTTTCGAAGTTTAGAGACAAAAATTTTGAATGCATTTTGCATCTGTTCCTTTTGACTTACTGGATCCAAATCTGATAGACATAAAAATTTGGCATCAAGTACTATATACCAAATTTCATATATCTAAAACTTTGAGTCTTTGTTTTTCTGCAATATGACCATAAGCCTCAATCTATTCATCGACGGTTATATTTCAAAATTCAGCAGAATTTAAATTTTGGGGGAGAAAAGATCATAAATTACTATTCACTCATTTAGCTTGATGCGTTTTGTAATTTTTTTAAGGATTTAGGCAAAATTTTTATACATTTTCCTAGTTCTGGCGACAAAACCGTACACAAAAATTTCACTCATACAATTAATTGTTTAATTACCTTGTTCCTCAGCTCAATGATTACATTTCTTTTATCCAAGTCATTGCGTTTTACAGATATCAGGTTTGCAAGCATGCAAAAGTAGAGCCGACAGACGGTCGACCTCTTGATGGATTTATTTCAAAATCTAACAAAGAACTACAGTTTAGATCTAAATCTGTGTAGCATATTTTATCCGTCTCAGATTTCAGGCATCGTCTCCATTTGTACTCGAACAGCAAGACAAATAGGCTTCTCTTTGAAGATTTCTGCCTAATATAAGACAAAAATCTACGACTTTAGTGTAAAGGTCGTACATAAAAATTGATCCATCTATCTGTTTTCAAGTTTTTAGTTAATTTAATTTTTAGCTTAAAGACCAAACTGATTTATAATGCTCTTCCACTCCCACTCCCCGATTCAGTGAGCTTTAAAGCGTGGAGATTCATCAAAAACTCAGATCAAAATTATTTCTTCCTTTTCATATATTTCGTATACGCGTATATGAAGAGTATACAAAGCGAAAATCCAAAATTGTAATATATACCGTATACGAGAATATATTATGCAAATATAAATTAGAATCGAGTTTATATACGTATAAAATTATTTTTATTTTTGTTTCTATTATTTTATTTTTATTTTTATTTTGAAATTAATTTATTTGAAAGCCAGAAACAGATCTTTTAAAAGAATTCTCCATTTTAATCCAATATTGATACTGTCTGGTAAGGTTTACCAGAACACACACACACGCGTGCGCAATTCGATTTCTCCAAACAAAAAAAAAACAAAAAACGAGACGCAGGAGGCAGTAGCTTTATGAATGAAGCAGTGGTCACAAAAGCGGCTTGAAGGCAGGTCAAAGAGTAATCCTATACAAGAGGATTACACTATTGGTTGTAGAAGAACAACAAAGAGGATTACCCATGACTACAGCTAAATAAGAACGAGATTGATGCGCCTGAAGGAGAAGTCAGCCACAAAGCGGAATATAAAAAAAAGCAAAAAAATATATTTAGAGGTTTTTGACATTGAAGTAGAAATTCCTTCTTTTTCAGTAATTTAAATGAAATCTTGAATGATAAGATTTACGTATTCAAGCATATATTTCTTAATAACTCAAACTTCGAAATACAGGCCGGAAAGAATTTTTATTTAATTAGTTGGATTCATGTTTCATGCGGAAGAAACATGGAAGTCATATAAGAGACACTCCAACACCTCAACTATTGGACTTGAATTAGATAATAGCTTGCAAAATTCTCCACGTTACCACACCATCTGAAAGTGAGGGCATTTTTACTACGGCATTTGCTCTATAGTTTACAGACTATAATCGGTCTAGATGCTTTTTAAACTGGTCATTTTGATTCTCAAATCTTGTTTATATTTTGTTTCATTGTTGTGATTGACTAATGGATAAAATTTAGAATTTATTATATTTAGATTGAAATAATTAGGAAAAACCTCAATCATATGATAACAATGATATCTCACATCCTGGATTTATCATGATGTAATAGCGTACTACATCCTTATAATGTGTTTGATATTGAAAGATTTCAAACACATTATAAAATCATGAAAAACAAAAACTAAAGGGTTTAGAAACTAAATTGTTTACTTATAATAAAACTTCTAGATTTAGTTTAAAACAATATCAGGATTATTTTGGGAATGGCCTGGTGATTATGAGCAGAGGTCAGTTGACAAGGACGACACCTGAGCTGACATCCCTTCTTCAAGCTTTCACATCGGTGGGAGGATATTGGCCTCGATGGATTTAACGTACATCCGGAAATACGTTTACATGACATTATTTCAGTAAATCTGGCTTTCGAATTTACAACTCTCTGACTCCGAAACCGAAAAAGAAATTTATTGTAATTATTCACAAAATATGTCTATATATGAGAATTCGATCAAACTCGAGTTTTAGATATCTTGAGTCCGAAAACAATAAACATTTTAAAATTATGCCTGTCACAATAGAAATGAACTAAACGGATCGACTTGATTATGTGGTCTTGACGCCAAAACTATAGATTTGGCGCATATTTTAGTCGAGATCCATTTAAGAAGTCTTCTCGTCCGAGTGCATGAAGTCTGACTAACCGTTTTATCACCAGAAATGTAGACAGCTATCAAACAAAAGAGCGATTTCGCCAAGTGATTGCAAATTTATCGGTCTTTCTATTTGCGGGTGTGTAAACCCGGACATTCCAAAATGCTATTAGCAATGCAGATGAATGAGTGTAAATAGGTTTTCATTGCAAAATTGAGGATGTTTGTCAAATTTGGAAGCCATCAGTCAACGAGAAGAATTATTACAAATGTCATAAACATACGCACAAAATGCACCATATTATGGTAGTAGAAAAGGAATCCTTCTATAATTCTAAATGTCATCCTTGAAAGATATGCAACATATTCTTATAAACGACTGCCGCTATGAATTTAACTTGTACCAAGGTTAGCCAATCTGAGAGATGGGCCACGGAGTTCTTAAATTCGTTCTTAACCTTCGGATGTAACAGATGATACGGGTACTGGCATGGCATTGAGATTAATTAGCAAGTAGCTGTGCATTATGAAGGTCGCTAACAGTTACACTGAGACATATACACCTAAGTTATTCACACTGTTAATAATAGTGATGAATTTAGGCATTTTGGGGCTCTAAGCAGTGATTGTAATGAGGACTCTTTTTAAATAAACTTATCCTCACATTTTAACCAATTTTTAAGTTAATCGATTATTTTAGATTCATTTCTTTATATTAGAAACTATGTAAAATGTGTGATTTATATGTTTATTAATGATGAATCATGATTGCTCGGGACGCAGGCTTGAACACAAAATTATTTAAGCAGACTTGATGAGTTAATAAATGCTCTTGTAACTAAATGGAAATGAACAGATAAGAGTATGGCAAATTACACTTGAGAGAGCGTAAATATTCCTTCAATATACTATATTTCATATCTTTTATTTGGTTATGTTAATAAGATTTTTTAGTCGACCTGCGGCCTCTTATTAGCCAAACGGCTCTTGGAAGTTGCTAAGTAGGAAATTGTTTCCACTTGGCAACATCATCATGTTGTTTTGATTCTCGTTAACTAAGCGGCCCTTGTAGATAATCATGCTCTATTAAGCGCTTAGTAGAACATTATTGTCATATCGTAGCAATCTGTTAGTTTTGAAGATACAAACATCCATATAGATCAAGAAATAAAAATCCCGCAAGAAAAAAATAATTCTCACAAATCAAGTAATCAGAAATTCCTCTCTTTCGTCACTAACCTTCTAAATAAGCCATCATTAGAACGATCCATGAATTACACATCGCCGATATCCATCATTCCAAACAAAACTGCCCTTCCCAGACGTATCTATCACTCTGCGAGGTGTCCAAAGAGTTGTCCGTTTCGCCACGCGGGTTGATGGATGGCCGCCGGCCGTGAATTACGGCCATGCAGATCATTTTTATGCCCCCATTAAGCGCTGCAATTTGGGTGTTCGATTGCTTGTTCCACTGGGCGGGCTGAATGAGCGGTCAGCGTGGGAGGGGTGGTGTCCTTCGCGAAGTTAGGAAGAAATGAAAGGTTTATTGTTTTGGATGTTTTCTGCAATGAAAAGAATTTTACGACATCCGTTTCATTTAAAGACTTACCCTTGCCGTGATACGCTGCATAATGACAGGGTTTCGAACTTTACCGTAGGAAGGATAACCTGCTTTGTTATTCTGAAATATCGTGAAATATGAAGATCGAATTTGAAGAGTTCCATAATTCTTCATTTGAATTAAGCCAAGAAAGTTTCAAAAGATAATTGTCAAATAAATTTTGATTATAAGAAAATAATCAGTCCCTGAATTACAGCAATTTTTTTGTTACCATAAAAAATATTGGTCTGCGTCTCCCCTCCCCTCCCCTCCCCCTTTTTTTTTTCTTTTTGTTCGCACTTATAAAGTCGAGCAACTGAAGCTAGATTTAAATGAAGCTGGCTTAAAAACTGTCATTTGAAGTACTGCATTAAGCAGTAAACGGGAGATGAGAGATGGTTGTCTGTTAGAAATATTCTTGATGGTCAGAAAGTTATTCTTTTTTTCGCTCACCCAGAAATATCTGGAGTCATTACTGAGGAATTTCACAAATGGCCACCCTAAACTTCGGTATTTTATGAATTAGTATACATTGCTGAATCTCCATACAAATAACCAATTGAGGCTTAAATCGGACAACCGTTGCTGTTGTAAGCTAAGGAATATGAGGGAGTATTAAACAGTTAAATCATATAATTAGCAGGAACAAAGACGTTAGATTTGATGCATCATATTTTATAATTGCTTAATCGTCTCACGTCCATTTTATTTTATTCATCGCTTAACATTCAGATTCGTCAAATAAACTGTTCACTCTGTGTTAAGTTTAGAAATTTGATTAGTTTGGAAAGACACAACAACATACTTTTAAAGTCACATCTGTCTTTGAGTATATGAACACGATAAATCAACAACGGAATGACATAAACTGATGAAATTTGGTATTGAATAGTATTAAACTTTTGACTGACTCTGTCTACAAGAAAAGGTAATTTTTATAGGCAGGATATTCAATCCTCCTCACTCAGCTACGAAACAAAAGGAAAAAGTTCCGCACTTTTCATGACGCTTTTAGCCCGCGCATTGACACTTATGTCCAAGAAAAATATTATTCAAATTAATCGGAGAAAAAAACACACTACATTCTCTTTACTATGCGATGAAGTTATATCAAATATAAGAACTTGAGAAAAACCACTGAAATATATTCTCATTGACTTCTTTTTATTTAACTGTAACTATATTAGAAAAAAAAGGAACGATTTGTTTTTCTATTCTTACAAAAAACATTTCTGTATAAGCAAATCTTAACACAAATATCAGAACGTTTATCACTGAGCTAGGAATCGATACATTAGTTGTAATATAAAAAATCCCACTAATCTTCGAGTGATACCAGCCGAAATGAATGCCTATATAAATCTTCTACAAGCATGAAAAGTAATACTTGGTTATAACTTTTTAGTTGAGTTTGTCATCTCATATCTCATTTATATTGCAGGACACATTTATAATTTATTTCGACTATAGCCCAGAGTCACCGGTGATTCAAGGAAGCTAAAATTTTACTACACTGTTTTACTTTCTTTAATTTAATTTACTTTTACTTTTTATTTAATGCTCTAGAATGATATAAAGCATCAAATTTAGTTTTTCAATTACTTGAGCGCTGTATTTATTATAAGTAATATGAAGATTTGCACAGTTTAGAGTGTTTTTCTCTCTCAATTATATTATTAATGAGATATTTTCGTTGAGCAATCCACTTCCTAGTCAAGGTTTAGATAAGATGCAAAATTAATCTAGTCACCCTTGTTTATGCCTTCTTGAAGAAGGCTGTGCTTGAATAAATGATCACAAGTCTTTAGAACACACTCAGTTACATAACCAAGGGGTAGAAGCAACTTTTTATAATGAAGGGAAATCCTAATTAGCACGATATTTTCGAAAAGGGGTGAAGAACGAACGTGCCTTTTACAAATACAAGAATCGTTCAACTGGAGGTAAGCATAATTGAAGCCACCCAGTGACATAACCAAGACGTTCTTCTTTCTTGCAGTTCCATGCCTCCATGCAAATGTGGCCTCGAAGGGCGGGAAAGGGCGCGACGAGTGACAGGTGGCAAGAGGTGAGGCCTCCCGACCTTGACACGCACGCTCCTCCAGGAAGTTACCTGAGAAGAGGTTCCTGTCACGATGGCAAACATTTGTCTTGAAATGTTGACAAGCATGCGGTGCATAGATGCAAGAACAGGAGGTAGTGGGTGAGGGGTCAAAGAAAAATTGTGACCGAAAATTTTGGCGAAGTCTGAAATACTGATATTCTAGAACCCATTGACAGGAAGGGAAAATATAGCAGGCAACCGAGAAAAAAAATGAAACCTAATAATATACGATTTCTGGTAGAAAATTTACTTAATCTAATCATATAAAATGCATGCTAAATCTGTTAGAGCTAAATTCTCTTTTGTTGATTTTACGCAAAAAAAGAATAACCAAAAACGAAAGTTATAAAAAAGTTACTTCAGAAGCAAGCGATTTTCAACAATCACTGATTATGCCTGAAAATGATACAATCACATTTATCAGAATGAATTGAAATGTGAATTTTATATTTATCCGGTTTATCTGATTTTATATGAAACTAGATCCTATTACGAATTCGAACTTCTGGAATGTTAAAAAACAATTCTTTTTAACTTTCGTAATTGCATTAACTTCTTGTTAAGTTACTTAGTCTTAAATCATTGTCAAATAGAAAAACTGGGATATATATTTTTCACACGCATTATATAAAGTAAATATATAATTGAATGAATGCCTAATGTATTATTGGTTTCCATATTTTTAGATTGTTCGATTACTTTTTAGCACTTACTTGTTGATTCATTTCATTATACTTAATTGTTGATTCATTGCATTATGTCCAACAACAATATATAGTACATGATACCTAGTAGGGAGCATTTGAAATAATATAGCGGATCAAAAAGGCTGCATTAACATCTCCAAAGCCCTTCGAATTCCCCCCCCCCCTGAAACATCAGGGTAAACATACAGAAAAATCATTGTTCCTTTTAAATAACATAAATGTACACATAAACAAATTCTTTAAACATTCGCGTAATTCCTCCGCAAATCACCTGAAAACATATTATTACAGCATAGGGACAAATAATGTTTAACGAAACAGCTATTCACCCAAAGAATGTCTCAAACAAACAAATTCCAGCCCCTAAATCAGTTTATCCATCAACTTACAAAACTTCTTTAGGCTATAACATCACCATTAGTTACACCTACTTACATCTGAAAACCACAAAATCTCACCGAACACCTACAAGGAACTCGTATAAATTACCACAAAAGTTTTCAGGAAGACGAAAGAAAAAAAATGCGAAAAAAGCTATTAATATATCAGCCAAACCTTGACACTGATGCTCGCCAAGTACGCTCCTTTCACTTTTTGGAACGTATTTTCCCAGAAAGATGCTCATAAATCGGAGCACAGGGCTAGCGGGAAAGAGCAACGCTCGCCAAGTCACAAGAAGTCTCTTCTCGTATTTAATGTTACAGTAAACGTGATGCGAGATTCTGTTTGAACAGCAGATGTATCATCGCACTCCTGATAGTTTAAGAGAAGATGATACATTACCTCAGCAGAAGAAGAACGATTTGCACACAATGAGTTTCGAACGCGTTGTTTGTTCAGTTTTGTCACTTATGATCAAGATGACGATTCGTTTGCATAGGTTTTGGAAGATGAGTTTGGAATGGCAAAAAACAATGCGCGAGATTTCAGGGACGTGTTTAAGAATAATGGAGAGAGAAGTGAACGACCGGTTGTTGCAGTATGGAATGTCTTCAGTTGAAATTTAGTCGAGGAATTAGAAACTTAGAAACTCCATAAAATTCAATAAACCTTTAAATCTGTCTACTTTAAAACCTATATTAAACTGAAAAAATCCCTTCAGATAAATAAACGTTAGAATTTTTCTAATGGCAAATTTAAATAGCAATTTTAAATAGTTATTCAACGGTATTATTCGTATTACTATTTTGGCATCTTCCATTTTCTTATCTCATAACATGTAAAAATGCAAAGATATAATACAAACAAAATCAGATAAAGTAATATGATATAAAGAAATGAAGCCCTAAAGAATATCAAAAGCAAGAAAAGGCTTAACTGTACATTAAAACTTATTAAGTTAATTCCAATTTAAATTAATCCAAATAACTTAAAGTAAATATTTTTACAAGCATCTCATCTTTTATGATTTAAGTTTCATTTTCAGATGTTTTCTAAATAATTTTTTTTTGTACACTAATAAAAGTGTTGCATCTAATAGATTATTTTTCAAAAAAATTTCATTCATTCCCTGTAAGCAAAGCTAGAATCTTGCCAGTTCATTACAAAAAGAAGCAATCATGTAATATCTAAATTATTATACCTTAATGACAAAATAAACTATCTCGAATATTGTTGAAATCAGTGTGATGGTTATTCAGTACTGCTCATCAAAAGGCAAATTTAATTTTTTTCCTCTACTTCTTTAAACCAGATCCTGAATTTTAACAACTCATCATAATCGGAAGCATTATTATCATTATAATTAATATCGGACCGTATTTAATCTAATTTATAAAAATTTAAAAGAACGTGATAAACAGCAGCGAATATTGTTAAAAACAGTAGATGATTATTCAACAGACATGAAATCACTTTATCCCTTTTTACTTTTTCGTATACAAAATATAAAAGAAGTATTGCAATCGTTAAAAAATGGAACTGGATATTGTGAGGAATCACCAAGTTTCAGACCTCCTTCAATACACATTTTGGGCGTCATGTCTGTTCGTTTGTCAGTGAAAAGAAATACTCAAAACCGCTTTGAGCTACACAATTGAAATTTCGTATAAGGGTTTACAATAAAATTTTTAGAAATCTAACACATTTTGAACGAAATCCATGGTCAAAAAGTCTGTCTGTCTGGCTGTTGAAGTACATGTGAATTCGTTAACTAAAAAACGCAAAGAGCTCTAGACAGATCAAATTTCAAACACAGGTTTATCATCTAAAATAAAGATATCTTATAAAATTTTGAATCACGTTTGTCGAAGGCTTAAACATCTGTTATTCTACACATTCGCATGCTTTATATAAACACGTAATGATTTATATAAATCAATGTAATTCAGTATGTCATTTTGCGATTACAACCGTAGTATTGTGTCAACGAATCGGCGTGTTTTCAATCGGCCGGAAAAAAGGCATCAAAATGCATATTCACACCAAAAACTTATATTTCGTAATAATTATTGTTCGCCAATACCATGCATAGAACCCAAGGACCACAATATTTTGCAGGAGAGGAGGATGTTACCTTTATCAGAGTGTAAGCGAGAAAGTTTCGGCAGTTAATTACAATCAGAAACAATCGTATGTTTAAATTATTATATTCAAGTGAACGAAATAAACAGCAGCGAATATTGTTGTAAACAGTGAGACGGTTATTCAGTGCTGCTCTTTAGAAATTCAAATTCCGTCTTTCTTACCTCCCCCCAACCCTATCCCCCGGGGGGGGCACCTCGAAATGAGGATGAGATGCTTCTAGCATGGTGGTTGGATCTCGCCACTCTGGAGGGTACACTAATAGGTGGGGGATCTGGCTCCTCCCATCGATGACGGGATGTACTTCCTTCGGGGAGGGTTGTACCGTGGCCGGTGACGACCCTTAGGACTCAACCACAGTTCCCGCCAATGTTGCTGTTGCGGCGGTCCGGTCATTCAGTTTTATGGTTTAAATCCGTGTGTAATCGGGCGGGTCGGAGAGTTAGATGGTTGACTTACCTCCCCCCAACCCTTCAAATAGAAAAGATCCAGAAATTTGAACAATTCATTATAATAAGAAGCAACTCTATATTTAATCTAAATTATTATATTTAAGTGAACGAAATAAATAACGAGTATTACTGGAGACGAGAGACGGGCGTTGATTGTTCAGTGTCCTTCATTAAGAGCGCCAATTTGATCCATTTCTTTTTGTTTTCCTCTACTTAAAACAGATCTGGAATTTTGTGAGTCTTTATAACCAAGAATAACATTCAATTTATCAAATTTAAGCGAATAAAATTAAATCAAAATTTAAGAGGAGAGTGGAATTTGAAATAAACAAAAATAGACAAAAATGTTATTTACAAAAAAAAAAAAAAAAAAAAAATCGTTTCCTCACCAAAATATATATTTATATTCAACAGAAATAGTGTTATAAGATATATTGTTCAACAAAATGAATATTTCAAAGGCCTTGATTAAAAAAGTACATTTCAATTACTTTCCTCAAAATGATATTGAATAAATACCTTTAAAATGTTTCAGGTGTTTTCATTTTTGAAGAAATAAAATAGAATTGATAATAGATTATATAATAAATTTCTATTAAACATTAAAAGAAAATAAGGTATGCATTTTGTATTTCAAGCTTTTTTAAACAATTAAAAGTCAATTTTAATTCCGAAAAACATAACATTCTTATGAGAATTCAGTAAGTGTGCATAAAAATATTTCTAAAAAATTAGCATTTGACTGGAATTGCAACATCATACATAGTTTTACGCCAAATAAATTTATATTAGGTATTAAAGAAAAATCAATAGAAAAGATTAAAAATTGAGATGTCTGAAATATTCTGAAACTTAAAAAAAATTACATATCTTTCTAGTGTAATGAAAATCATTATGATCCTTGCAGTGGAAGCAAGAGGACGTATGTTTTCGGGAATATTTCTTTCATGATCCCATTTCACACAAAACACGAAAGATAAGACATTAATGCGCGCGCACCTTAACAGAATAGCATCCTATCTCATTATAATTACACTCATGTCCAAAATTAAGGTCACAAAAATGTTTTTCAAAGTAATTCTAAATGGCTACCAGTAAAATTTAAACAAATTATATTTTATATATTGTGAAGAGCAACTAACACGATATTAACCTTTGTTGTGGGAAAAAATGTTGTTTAGCATTAGTTTTTGAGGAACTACTGAAATTAGACTGTTTAGGCATCTGGGATTTTTGCAAGCAATTTTGTGAATATTGCATTAAAAAAGAAAATTTAACCTGTTTCCAGTGAGAATGAGTTCTCACAATCGTTTAGACGATTCCTTGAGATGGAGAGCCGTTGGCAGGCTTCAAGCTGGGCAGTCTCAAGCGCAGGTGGCTCAATGGTTACAAGTGGCACTGAAAGTGGTATCCAGGTTGTGGAATCAATTCCAAACAAATGGTATTGTAACCAGGAAGGCTGGCCAAGGCCGTCACAGAGCAACGACGCCTGCACAGGATCGGTACTTGGCATTAAGCACACGACGGCATAGACTGATAACGGCTCCTCAACTAGCTCGTGACCTTGCTGCTGCGTTTGGAATAAGAATTTCCAGATAAATAGTATACAGACATCTAGCAGAGAGGGCCCTTTATGCCTGTCGACCAGTTGAGTGCGTCCCTTTGACTGCATCCAACAAAAAAAGTCCGGTTGTTGTGGTGCCAAACACATCAGTCTTGGGCACAGCAAGAATGGGGGCGTATTCTTTTCAGTGATAAGTCGAGATTTACCACACAGAGTGACACTCGTCGAATCTTCCATCTGGAGAGAGCGAGGAGCTCGCTATCATCCCTCCTACGTAAAAAAAAATCGAAAGATTTGGTGACAGAGGAATCCTTGTCTGGAGTGACATATTGTTGGGAAGTCGTACACTACTGCACGTCTTCGATGCAGGTACTGTAAAGGCACATCGCTATAGGGATGAGATCCTTGAAGCCTATGTGAGGTTGTTCCGGGATGCTTTTGGCCCAGACTTCATGTTTATGGATGATGACGCGCGTCCACACAGAGCCCAGATTGTTGATTATTTTATTGAGGAAGAGGATATTTGACGTATAGACTGACCCTCGTGGTCTCCGGATTTTAATCCTATTTAACATGTTTGGGATGGTCTCGGAAGAATCATTGCACAGCCTAACCCCCCCCCCCCTCCTAATATCCTCCAAGAGTTAAAAGCCGCGCTTTTGGAAGAATGGGCTTTGTTGCCCCAAGCATTTATTGACACCCTCATAAACAGTATGAAAGCTCGTTGTGAAGCCTGTATAGCAGTGGTCACACTCCATACTAGACAGGCTTTCCCCGAGATAAATGCTTTATCTCTGATTCATTATGTAACACTTTTTGATATACCTTGTTTCTTAATTCCCAATTAAAATCTTTTCCATGTTGTTATGTGTATGTTCCTTCTTCCATTGTAGTGTATTTCTGTGCCAAATTTTGTGGCAACAAACTGAATAGTTTTTCATTTTTCGCAGATTTTATGTTTGTGACCTAAATTTTGATCATGAGTGTACAATCGCAGTGCACCATGGGATGCGTACCTAATCAGGCATCGCCATCTATTATCCAAAAGGGAAGATAAAGTAATGCAACAGCTACATCTTTTAATTTTTAAAAAATAATATTTTGTTTTCAAAAGTTTTTTAAAAAGAAACGTGACGTATTTACATCTTAATACATATGCCTAAAAAATTTCATAACTCTAAGTGAATAATTCGCAAAAGGCCTAATAAAGTCCGCCATCCCCTTAAGCGAATAAAATATAAAGCGGCGAATATTATTAAAAACTTATTCTGAGTTGGTTATACATAACCTCTCATTATAGAACAAAATGCAAATCTCATTTTTTTTTAATGGTACAGTATAGCAGATCCCACATTTTGACGCTCCATTATAATCAGGAGCAACCGCATATTTAATAAAGCGGTAGTTAAACACATCTGAACAAAGAGCGGAGAATAAACACAGCCTTAATTCACCGGATTCGCTCATTTCCTCACTTCCTCATAAATTTTCTACCAAACAGAAGACAGACTCGTCGTTGCTGCTAACGATGCAATGCAGTCGCTGTTCCTGGAAATTGATTTACCGTCTTACTTTTCACCCTTCACACCGTAGTTTTGAGTTAAAAAAAAATGCACATAACTGCAGGATGAATTATGTATGAAAAAAAGCACTTCAAAATTGAATGCGAAATTCGGTTTTATTTCAGAGAAAATGAGGTTAAACACCCTATTTGAAGGTTTTTCGAATAATTATTGACTCTGCGCGAAAGACTGGGTATCAGGACTTTTTAATTTCTTGCATATGTAGTATAGAAAGTATTGTAGAGATTTTTGAAGAATTTCCACGTTTTAGATATTTCAGAATTCGAAAAATACATCTTTGAAAAAAGTCTATTTGTCCCTCTGTCCGTCCGTACTATTTGTCTGTGACAAAGATAACTCAAAAACGCTTTGAAGCAGACGGATGAAATGAGGTGTACAGTTTTTATAACATTTTGAGCTAATTCCGTTCAGATGAAATTTATCTGTCCAGCTGTTCTAATGTTAAGTTAATATGATAACTATGAAAGGAAGAGAGCTAGATGGATAAAATTCGGTACATAGGTTTGACATCTTTAGTGCAAAGACTTATCAACTTTTGAATCAAATGCAGCCAGTGGTTGATCGTCTGTTTATCTGTACTTTTAAAAGCACGTAAACGCGATAACTAAAAAATGCAACGACATATATATCAAATTTAGTAAGGGATTTTTGTGACACCAAGTGTCATTTTGTATCAAATTTTGGTTTCAATCGGTCCAAAAAAAAAGCAACTAAAACACAAATTCGATTTTCAAATACTATTAACCGCATGCCTGGGATTAATCGCCAAATTATTCGCCTTTTCTTCTTAACGAGTTCAATCTCTGGTATAAATGAATACTTATAATGTAATCATTAAATTTAGAAAATATGGAATCAGCATTGTTTCCCGGTCAGTTTTCTGAAACAACTATGTATCTAACATTTTTACTTTTAGGTGGAAGCTAAACTGAATAACTATGCTCAATTATAACTGCTCAATTTTGTAACAAAATTCATTTTCTTTTATCCCATGTTCGTATCTCTATAGTTCTATAAAAATTATTTAAAAATAAGAGTTCTATGAAACAGAAATAATTACTTTATTAAAAATTATTATTATAAAAGTAAATGTAAAACAAGTACAGAAGACTCCCGATTAACTGAACTCTGCACTATCCAGTCTTGTTAAAATAAATTAATTCTGCTTAATAACATGAAAAATAAATAACTTTGGTAGGGTGGTTTTTTTTAACTAAACGGGTTTTTTTTTTAACTAAAAAAACCACCACTTTTGATTCTTGCATCATCAGTCAACTTTCACATGTTAATGTAATCATTTATAAATAAATAATAAAATAAAGTTAAATATTGAAAGAATTAAATCTATACATCTTAATGCTTTTTTTTAAACTTTAGAAAAAGAACTAGCTATTTTCAGTGACCAGTTGCTTGCCAACCTCATTAATACCATTGATCTTATCATGTCAACCACTTTAATGCGCTACATTGGTTAGTTAAGAATTAAAATTTTTAAATTGAACAATAGCAATTAAACATTTTGATTGCTCAACAATGTTTGCTAATTGACGAACAAAACTGGTGAAATTGGTCCGGTAATTAAGACTGGAGGCTCTACCAAAATTTTATAATGCAAAATCTCTGGAAACTTGAGGAGGGGGAAGATTTTTGATAAACGTCTTTATATATTTAAGAATCATAAACCTTCATATAATATAAAATTGACGAAATCGGACTAGTGGTTGAGGTTTGTTGATTGATTCTTTGGTTTTCCTTATTAATTTAAATATATACATATGTTCATACTATAAATTATACACGATTTTTGTTTCCTTCAATTAAGTTAGATGTTTAAAAGTTTAATTTGTGTAATATTTTCATTCTAGAGTTTTTCTAATGAATTTTTAAATTGTAGAGTATATAAAAAACATTTATAGAGAAGATTTAAAACAAACAAACATGATTTACATCTGGTTTTGGTGTATAAAAACACGGCAAGTTTAATCATATTGGTAGAATAGGGATAGAAAAATCAAGCTTATTCAGCTTTTTTTCTAGTCCGACTGATCATCCGCTTCTTTAGGCCGAATAATTGGGGGACTACTGTTTATATAAAGAAAATAGACATTACTAATGCAGTTTTTTTTTTTTTTTTTTTTGGCATCCACGTGCATGAAACTTAAATAAACAACAACAAAAAATCATTTTCGTGTGCTGCTATGGAAATTTTTTCCTTTGCTGACCGCACTGACTTATCAACAGTAATCAAGCAGCCACAGGGACATAAGTGGAACATCTCGTAAACGAGCACGCCGGCCATTTCGTGCGAGAAAATCAAGAAAAAAAGAAAAAAAAAGGAAAAAATTTGTGGCGAAAATCACGTATTCGGGAGAGATGCCCGATAACCATCAGTAGCCTCCTGCCATACTTACAGCTGGAGTGATTTTTCTCTCGGCCAACGAGAGGATGCCCCGTGCATGCCTAATCGCTCGCCGCCCTGGGCGCAACTTGGCGATCAGATAAAAGCAGCGAAAGGGAAACGTGCCTCGCTTATACAGTTTGGCCTCCTTTGAATTCATCGCCAAGAAATGTCGCCGAAGACGGATGCCATGTGATGAATGATAATTGCGAACGTAATTAATTGGACCTAAATACGGTGTGTGAGAAACAACAGAGAAATAATTTGGGGTTTGTGTTCAAAGGAAAGAATGCGAGAATAAAATATTCGGTATGATGAGGGAGAGGCATAACATAATTGTGGAAAAAGTCCCTTAATTTTGTCAGAGAGTAAGGAAAACCAGAAGTTTTATGAGTGGCACAAGAAAAATTCCTATGAAACTAACAATATACTTTAATAATTGCAATTGAAGGATAAGATGGAAGGTAAAGTGAAAGTTGATCTTGGACTGAAAGAAAAAAAACTTTATGTTTAAGATGAATGTAATTAATCAATCTAATGAAGCTCTCAATTTTTTTAGATCTAAGTAAATTATTGAACAAAATTCCTTATAAAAAAATCAAAATGATAAAATTCAGTCGAAATATTCATTTAAAATCGAAAAGAATGAAAATTTAAAAAAGCAAAAGAGATAGAAAAATTGGATTTCCCCCCTATCATTATATCAGTCACTCTCTTTTTCATTCCTTCCAAATCAACAAGCGCCACAAGAAAATTAATTTTTAAACGCTGAATAAAATATTATTTTTTAGAATGCAGCGATCACCATGAAGAATTACAAATATAAAAAATTTAGAATATTACTACCATTCAAAAACTAATCACATTTCAACAATAAAAACATTTACATATCTGTCACTCAGATGAAGATATCAATAAATCCAAGAAAGGTTCTAGAATCCAATTTAAAGCTATCCAAGGATTGTAAATTCTGATATGGCTATACGATTGCCTAAATATTATCGGATATCCACAGACCAATCCTGATCAATATCAATAAATCCAGGAAAGGTTCTAGAATCCAATTTAAAGCTATCCAAGGATTGTAAATTCTGATGTGGCGTATACGATTGCCTAAATATTATCGGATATCCACAGACCAATCCTGATCAATATCAATAAATCCAGGAAAGGTTCTAGAATCTAAATTCAAGCTATCCAAGGATTTCAAATTCTGATGTGGCAGAATTTGACGATTCCTAAATATTATCGGATAGTCACATACACCAATCCTGATTCTTTTTCAATTACAGGTTTTTTTTATCATTCATGCAGATAGAGGCCCACAAATAATTGCGAACACGGCATGGTAGTAAGCAACCCATTTATTGATAGTGATTCTTTACATTCTCGATAAATATATCTTCCATTCTCTGCTCAAATCAGAATTTGGTCGAAGGAGAAAAAAATAAGTGTTTTCGATCAAGGAGAATTCGAAACGGTCTGCGTTTGACAGGTGAGAATCTTTTCGAAGAGATGATAAAGACCCCGAGGTCCGAACTTACATTTTTTTTCGGACAGCAGTGCACTCTCCGAGATTAAGCGCCTCTCTTTCACACACCGAAGATGAATGGATTCGCCGCGGAAAGGGATGGCGCTTTTTCCGGAAGAAGAATGGGAAAAGGATTCTAAATAAAATAAAAACTAAAATGCAAGACCGGATATTAATGTAGGCATGGCCCGGGTAATTTCACTTTAAAAAGGGATGCATATAAAAGTTTTTGGAGTAAAAATAAACTGAAAATTGAATGCAATGAACATAAAATAGCGTAAATAAATTCAAAACTATCCAACTGGTAGTTGACTTAGGTACTTTGCGGCCATAAGCAATGCATATTACGAAGTCCCTTTTTTAGACAATTTTATTTCACAGTTCTATACATTTGAAACTAAATCAACTTGTACATTATTTGTTTTAGGTTATTTTTTTTTTTATTTCAGTAACTTTTTAGAAATGCACATGCTTTTATTTTTCTACGATTCATTATTAGTGGCATCTACGTTTGTACATGATTTAATTAGATGCATTGTGTTTATAAACTGGAATTACCAAGTGACTGTAAGCGACCAAGTAATGAAACAATTAAGAATTGACCAATTATACTTTACAATGGGCATTAAATTATACAATCACCCTCAAAAATTGCATTTTTTGAAGATGCTAATCCCCTCTCCTCTTATCATCCACTCGGTCCTATCGGGTTTCTTAGTCTGCCTAGTCGGCAGCGGCGGATTTCAAACTACGCATTTGTCTCGAGTTGCTTAACTGATGGAGGGAAGGGATTTCGATTTTTTTAAAAAACATTTTTATTAGTCAAGGTGCCGAAAAATAAATTTGAAAAAGTTGCAAATACAAAAATCTATTTCATTCCATTCACTTAGCACAATATTTAGAAGACGATAAATAATACGGCACAGCAGTTAATGTACAATAAATAATAATTCCAGTCATGAGTCATAAACATGTATTTTTACAAAGTTACCAGAATAAAAAATTAATCTAAATGAATAATAGACACTTTAATTAAATTAAAAATGTTGAAAAGGGAAATGAAGTTGAGCAGAAAGATCCCTCTCGTAATGTACATTGCCCAAGATAGCAAAATTCCCAATCCGTGTCTGCCAGTCGGAAATTCGCCTTTGTATTCCAATTGATGAAATTGAAACATTAAAAAAAATGATTAATAAACGTGATTACTAATTTCTTTGAAGTAAAACTGATGACCGTTTCGGAACGGATAAATACAGCAATGATTTCAATTTTTCATTTCAAAAGTCATTGCTGTTACCACAGTCACATAATAAGCATAACTGGGCCCATCATCTATCTGTACGACCCTTATATTGTACTGTGGCAACAGTATAGTTTACTGTGTGCAAGATGTACAATGGATTTTAAAATTAAATTGACAAAACGCATTTAGCATATGTCGTATGAATATGAATATGTTTCACTGACTCCAATATTCATCAGTATGACAACCTACAACTCAATCACAATATGGTTAGTCGTAGAGGTTCGACTTCAAAGTAGGATATATTTCGACGTTGTTTGCCTTGCGTCTCGGATCTGCATTGAAAAATTTCGATGATTATTTGCTACTTTCTCTCCCTTTCAACATAGTGTCCGAATCGATGTTACCATCCAAAACCGATATCAAAACTTAAACAGCTTTTCGTAACTTTCTTGCTATCTTCCTAATGAAGATGTTATCTGTCTCCCTGAACACGTACAAAAATTTCTGGACTTCGGAAAAATTTGCCAAAAATTTTAGGACTTGACATTACTAATGCTGAGATTTTTATTTCAGAATCTGGGATATGAGCATTTTGTGCATCGTAGTACAGACAATAAGAGAAAATCAAATACTGTAAATCACGTACCAAATTTCATTTGCCAAAGTTGCTGCGTTTTGTAGTTATTCCGTTTACACGTTTTGCAAATATACAGACCCAAAGTAGGTCAACTCTTTGACAGATTTGATTCAGAATTGAATAAGGATTTACACTTTAGACACTAAAGCAGTGTACCATCTAGCTCTTTATATTTTGCAATTATCGTATTAACTTAGACAATCAGACAGACAAACTTCTTGGAAATGGATTTTGTTCACAATTTTATAAAAATCTATAATGAACTATGTGATTTCGAATTCTAAAACCTAATATTTCATTGACATTAGAACAATTAATAGAACATGACAATTTGAGAAAATTCGCAATTTTAATGCTTAATGAATTTACAGAAAAGAGCACCACGAAAGGATAGCCAATTTCATATTTGAAATTTAATTGATGAAGTTTCAAGTGATGCAAGATTTTTGTCTAGAAAACATCCAATAGTATTTCAAATATCTGGTTAATATAAAAAAATATCTAGTAAAAAATTAAGATTAATGCCCTTCATTTAAAAGAGTGGTAGTTTTCACACAAAGGAAAAGGCCTATTAACCATATTGTTGAAATTTTCATCCTATTTCACTAATTAGTTTGCAGTACTTTATCAAAAATTTTTGGAAAATGAATAATAATTATTTCACTGAAAAAAAATCGATGCAATTTGAAAAATGAAAAGCAGTTTTGTTCAAACATTTCTCGATTTTTTTTTTTTTTTTGGTTTACAAAAGAAAGGTAGTTAAGGCAAGAACAAAAAAAAAAAAAAAAAAAAAAAAAAAAAAAATATTGGAAAAAAATCACAGCTATTCATCAGTCTCAAGACGTTCGATAAAATACGAGGGAAAAAAAAGGTGAAAAAACTTCGATGATTTACGAGCAATAAAATTAGATTCAGCGACGAGAACTTTAGTTCTCTAATCACCATATAATTAAAACTACAAAAAAGACTGAAGATAAAGAAAAAGAATGAAGTAGACCAAAAAAAGAAGGGGGGGGGGGAGAATTGCATCTTACTTAACATTTTTTTTTTTTTTGACACAGAAATTGGCGCAAAGAAAGAAATTCACAAGGGGATCGTACAACGAAACTCTAAATGGCCCGAAATTTTAAATCCTGATTCAGAGTACAAAAGAAAACGAGAAATAAAAAGCAAAAAAAAAAAAAAAGAAGAAGAAAAAGAATCCTCCCCAAATTCACGTCAGAAAATAAGAGACGGTGTTTCCATGACTACGTGTCCCAGGCGATTTTTCTTCCTTCCAAACTACAAACGAGAAATGCTACTGATCTATTTCTATTTTTTATTTTTTTTATAGCTCTTCAAATGCACGCGAGTAGCATTCACATTTGCAGTAAAAAAAAAGTAGAGAGCGCAATTGAATGTGATGTCCATAATCGAAAACGATACTTTCCTGGATCTTGGAGAGGGCTTTATATTTTTGATGGAGACAACGGAAAACGTTATATTTCCAAATGGATGGACATTTCGAAAGTGTTTAGGGCCCCTGTTCGGAGGAGAAGACCTCCAAAAGCAAACTCGAAGATCACATTTGGACCTCTCGTCGTAATACAAAGCCAACTTATCGGGATTTGTGCTACTAAAAGCTTTTTTTTTTTCGATTGTTTCTCGTGAAACTGAAGATTACCTTTCGTACTACAGAAAATAAAGGCTGTGTTTTACTTCAAACAAAAAGCAAATTTCAACATGCGCTCAAAAATAAATAATTTACAGTTCATAATCTATATATAAAACGCTAACGTACGTGACGCAGAAATCGCTCTTATTATTTAAAGTCGAATGACAACAGTGAAATGTCAATAAACCGTCGCACGAATTTCAGAGTGATTCATTGAACATTTTTTTAGAGCTGCATTTAAAACGACGCTTCGCTCAGTTGATTAATGGAGCTGCAAAATATTATTAGAAGTGTTCGGTAGAAGATTTGCCGTGTCACTAGAAAATCCATTCAGTCAGACGATGTAAAAGAAATGATGGAATAGCTACAAAACAGAAAATTTAATCGAGCACAACAATAGGCTATTTTTGATGGAGACATCAGAAAGCATTACTTAACAATAAGCAGATGGTAATCGCTATGACTTGCCAAAGAAAATTGACGTTTATGTGTTCCAAATCAATTATCTTACAAAACTGGCCTTTGTATAAGTTTAAGACTCAAAAAATTACCTTTTAAATGATATCAATTTCATTTCCGTACAATTTTTTCCTTAATTTTAATAATATTTTTTTAATTTAATTTGATCCCTATACGTAACGACGTTTTTAAATGTTATGATGAAATTCGAAATCATCCATTAAAATATTCAGTCGCATGCTTTCTTAAATGTTAACCCCGTAGTAAAATTTTCATCTTCACTTTTATTGCGTAATGTACATAAACTTTTAAATTAATATTAAACTGATTCAACTGAATTCACGTTTTTCAGTTATATCAAATATAACACGGGGAATTTCTTAAAAATATGCACTCCATATTAATTATTTAGTAGCCCGTAAAGTCAATAATCTGGGAAAATAAATGATCCCACAGACTAAATAAAAGAAATCTCATGACCTTGTTTGAGTAACATTTGTTTAATCTATAAATATGTTAAACAAAGATTATAATTGCAAACATAATTAATAATTTTACACATCTGGCAGTTTTTCAGTTTCAAAATCATGCAGGCAAGCATATTTACACATTCACACACTACCATTTTAAGCACAAAAGTTTCGTTTCTTTGTTATCAAAACTGACCAAATTTCAAAAGATTTGAATTTTGCTAAATAAATCACTGTTTATATAAAGGAAACGGAGTCTTTTGATATGACCCTCTTATTTGAGACAGCCGTTGACATGTTCTAAAATCGTCTAAAATGGTTATATTTAAAGATTCGTAGCTTGGTCATGTTTAATCATAGAAGAGTGGAACTTCTTTTCGTTTAAAATTGTAATATATCAAAAATATTTTATTAAATACGATTGCATACAAATTTTCATACTTTTTTCGACAGAGCATTTTTTTAATCTAATTTATAAAACTTTATGTTTTCCAAATTATTTTTCCTCGTCAAACTATATGCATAGCTATTCAGAAATCAGCAATTGAGCCACGATGAGAATCGAATCCCTGCATATGTTTAAATAATAAATTACGAATTTTGAAAACAGCTTCTTAAAGTGAACGCTGTCAAGATGCTAAACAGCAGCATTCTTAAGTTAATAATTTTGATTACATTAAGAGTATTGCTTTTCCACAAGGGAAATAATGCACTTGTCGAAGAAAATAATAATAAAAAAATTTGAATTAAAAAGGAAGAAAAACTACCTCACAAATAGTAACAGGGAATAATGATTTTTGCACTTCTTATTAAATTGCGATTTAATCCTTAAAATTATTTCTAATGCAAATTCAAAATACAATATTGTCGCCATAATCCAGCAATCAATAGTTTTGGTGAAGTGACCACATGCAAATTACTAACCTATTGCATTTATGAATTGTCTTTTTCAGATGGACAGACAGAACAACAGAAGATACATAATTCCAAAAACGTTCTTTTTCGGTCTAACGGAGATCTAAAACATCAATTATCATCCAATTTTTAAGGTCGAATTTTATGATGATTGTAATATTTCCTATTTGTAAACTCTTTCTATACGAAAAAGTAAAGAAATTTGTTTATTTGATTTCATTTTATCAAAAAAAAAAAAGACATTTAAAACCAAACAATAATGGTTGCCTTTTATTTTTCAAAACCATGAAAATGTATCACACCGCTTCCATTAAATTTCACATAAGAGAAATCTTTGGAGAAAAGAATTATCTTTTAATGTCAACTACAACACAGAAACTGATAACGCGCCAAGAAGGCGTCAGGTAAATCAAAAAGAGAAATGTCATCCACAAAAGAAGTGCAAACACAAGAGAGCTTGTACAACATATTCTGTTACAGGAGATACAGCGGAAGATGAAAGATACGACAAAGAAAAGAGACATTTTGCTGTCCTTTTTCCCCCTCAAGCATGTGTGGGATTAAAAGTAAACATTTCTCGAGTTGTTACAGCAAACACTCGTGTGAAGCAAAACGAAAGAAAAACCAGAAACTCGCAGGTTAGAAACCTGGTTTCAGGAAAAGCACTTCTCTCTTTTTCTTTGGGTTGACAGAAAAATCCATACGAGTTTTTGAACTTCCATATGGTACTTAAAAAACAGTATTAAAAAGTGGAAATTCTTTACTACGACAAGTACATTTCTCTCACATTGATAGAATAAGAAATCATAGTTCACCTTCTTAGAATGGTAAATAATAAAAATATATCTTCCCCAGGACACTGTAAAAAATTATTTGTTTAGATTCGATAAGGATTTTTCAGAAATAGCGTCAAATTTTTATTTTTTGTGTTTGCTTTACTTTATAGTCTAGCGTTCTTTTTCTTCAGCCATATTTTTGTTTACCTAATACATCTGATTTAATATAAGTACTTTGATTGATTTACAAAATATATTTTATCCACATTCAGTATAACTATTTCATATGTGTTCGCATGTAATATTAAGTGGTACGAGATATGAAAAAAATTCGGTAAACTACGCAAGAAGAGTTATTTAATTCTAACTAAAAAACAATGAGTGTATATTGTAGGGGGGGAGAAGGAAAAAAGTTTTAAAACTAAAAAAAGAAAAAGAAAATTTTTTTGAAAAATTCCCGCAATGTTTTGATTAAAACGTAATCAGATCCAAACAAAGATAAAAGCCATTCACCCTTATCCCCCCCCCTTCTTTAAAAGAAACATTTTTTTTTTAATTTTTTTTTTCTTCTTGATAATGCTCCCCATCGTACAGACATGAAAGAGAAACTGAAAAGTTTTCGAAACAAAAGTATCCATAGAAACATTTCCGCATCAATAACAAATGACGCTACATCAACGGAGAAGCGAGCGAAAAAAAAAAAGGGGGGGGGGGGGAGTGAGAGTGAGAAGAGAAATGATCCGGCATTCCAAATTGCTACAAAGTAATAAGTATCGGCAGATTCTTCTTCCACTTTGCATTTTGAAGAAAGACGGGGTCGTTAAAGAGGACCGAATAGAAAATGAATCCGAGAGCACCGGCCGAGAATATTTAATTACTAATTATCGTCATAAAAGACGGCTAAAGAACAAGAAAGAGATGGATCAGTAGTTTTCTTCCTTTCAGCAAGAAAATTGGATGATAATCAAAACCAGCTTTCTTTTGAAGAGAAATCAGCCTTTCTTTACAGAAAAAAAAAATGTGTGAGAAAAGAAAGGCGATTTTTTTCCCCGGATTTTTGTGCAAGGTGAAAAAACTCTGCAGTAAAATTAATCTTTAAAACCATGCAATTGTTCGGAAACAACAAAATTGTTGCTACACTTTATAATTATATTATATTATATTATATATTAGTGGATGTGCCTGTCTAGATTGATTGTTATTCCATTATCAATGTCTTACTTTACATTATCACAGATTAATTAGTAGAAGTTAAAATCTCATGCACATTGGCAGATTGCTTACAAAATTTTTTAAAAATATAATTTGTATTGAACAATATATGAAAATATATATTAATATTAAAAAAGTAAACAATAAACGAAATTCAGTGAGCTCTGCGAAACTTTGATTTATAGTCTCCTTCTAATAGATGAAAATAGATTCGACTGAAGTCATGCAGTTCCGATGTCAAACTGGCTAGCTCTTCAAAACCAGGTTATAGAGCAGTGTTGTGCCGTGAGAGTAAAGAGAAATCAGTCTTTCTTTACAAGAAAAAAATGTAAGAAAAGAGCCAAGTGCTGTTCTCGTCTTTAGGTTGCCTCACAAAACTATGAAGTCCATATTCAGCAGCTCCCATTTAACTTCAAACTAGCAGGTTGTAAATTAGTATGTAAAATAAAAGGAAATTTGGTAATTTGCCAAAAAAAGAAAAGAAAGCGTAAAATTCGCAGTCCTGTGATTTCTAGGGCACAAGCATTTCTTTTCCAAAGGAATAAATACGCCTATGGGAAAAAGTTTCATTATTTTGATTTAATCAGTCAACACGAGTTAACTCGTGATTATTGCATATTTCCATAAATGGCTATGCAAACAATATGCTAAAAACTACAATCTGCTTCTCTCGCAAAAAAAAAAAAAAAAAAAAAAAGTCGAGTTTCTTACAAGGAAAAATGAATTCGGAAACAATGTTCTCATATTTTACATACCTACAGTAGGCAAAATGATTATTTGTACACCACTTTTTTTTAGTTTTAGAAACATATAAGCAGCTATTTTATTCATTGCGACGTGTGAGCGTGAGTTAGTTGTTTATTTCTAAGTAAACGAAAAAAATATTTTGAAATAATTGAAAATAAAATTTAAATCTAACAAACTTGAAAAATTTCTTGCAAAAAGTATATTTGTACACCTATATCTCCGGTAAGTATTACTATCATTTCATGTAATTTTTCACATCATAGTTAATTTTTTGGTTAGTTTGTATTTTTTAAACATTGAAGGTTATCTTTTTTAACAGTGAAGGTCACTCGCAGAGAAAAGTTGAGATATGGCCACGAAATCAAAAGAGGTCTCTTTAGACATGAGAACTCATATTGTTAACCTTAATAAAAGTGGAAAATCTTATCGCGAAATTCAAAAGATGGTTAAGTTACCCTTTACAACTATTGGTTACATCGTAAGAAAATATAAAAATACTGGACGCGTTGAAAATGAACGCAGGCCAGGCGGCCCGAGTAAATTAACTTCAAGAAATAAACGAAGTATTGTTAAAGCAGCTATTAGAAAACCCCAAATTTCTGCTCAGAAAATTGCAGATGACCTTCTCGCATCTTCTAACATTAGAGTGACCGCTTAAACAATAAGAAATGTGTTACCTAGTGCTGGTTTAAAAGGCAGAACTCCGAGAGAAAACAACCAATGATCTCTGAAGTAAATAGAAAGAAGCGTCTAGAATTTGCTACGAAATACAAAGACAAACCGATGGACTTCTGGAAAAAGGTTATTTTTTCTGATGAGAGTAAGTTTGAAATATTTTCACCCCCTAGTATCCAAAAAATCTGGCGAAAAAATAAAACAGCCCTTGATAGTAAAAATGCACTTCAGACCCTGAAACATGGTGATGGAAATGTGATGGTTTGGGGCTGTGTAGCTCATGGCGGTGTTGGAAAATTACACTTTATTGGCACACAAATGACAGCTTTAGGTTACATTGATGTGTTGCGGCATAACTTATTAGACAGTGCTAGAAAATTGGGTATCGGTGATACTTTCTTATTCCAACAAGATAACGATCCAAAACACACTGCGATAGTTACTAAAACATGGTTGCTTTATAATGCGCCAAGACGCCTTAAAACTCCACCACAATCCCCAGATATAAATCCAATTGAAAATTTGTGGACGCTATTGGATACTCAAGTCCGAAAAAAAAATATTACAAGTAAAAATAGTTTGAAAAAAGCACTCATGGAAGCTTGGGAAGAAATAGATCAAGAAACCACCAAAAATTTAATAGAATCAATGCCAAGACGTCTTGAAGCAATTGTAAAAGCCAATGGAATGCATACATAGTATTAAATTTCTATAAAATAATTATAATTATGTTTAAAATTTGTCACTAAGTAAGTGTACAAATACTCTTTTTGTATAGTTTTTATAAAGTTTTATTCATTAATCAACTAAAGTTTATGTGATTGTTTTTTTGTTGATATTTTATTATTATTTTACCTCACTAGAATATATTTCTGCAATTTTAACTTAGTTACCTTATTTTATTTTGCTATAATATTCCAAAATTGAAGTGTACAAACAAACATTTTTCAACTGTATATTCTGTATTAAAATAAAATCACTTGAACTTATCAAAGCCAGTCGTTTTGCTGTTTTTACTTGATAAGAATTTGAACCCAGGTTTCCTTCTTTTTCTCCTCCACCCCTCTTCCACTTCAAAGATATCCGGATAATTGGAGTTCGGAATATTGGGATTCTTCTTTAAACCTAAAAGCTCAAACCAAAATTACTAAGTGAAAAAAAACCCGACCTTGACCAGTTTCCATTTCTATAGGAAGGCGGAGGGCTATCATAAAGGACGCTCATAACCTTTTGCAGACGATGTTTTCGCTGCTCATTTTATCATCACAGCGGTCATAAAATGTTCGACCTGTGGCATTTAAACACATTCAGATGATTCGACTCCCGAGGCAGGGCGTCTCGATTATTAGAAGGTTTTCGTACCAAGATGATAAAAGCACCATGCGGTGTCCCTTTAAGGCCTTTCTCTCTTTTTTTTTTTAGTGGGAGTATAGACAACCTTTTGATATTATGCTAATGAATTAATTTCCTCCACCATAACAAGAAGAGGCGATGTAAAATTGAATCCATGACAAAAGACAGCTATCAATCCCCACCAAGTTCTTGACATGGCATGACAGTAGAAATATGCTTTTATCTACTTAACCGGCTGGAACATAAACCGTAATCAGTTGCAGATTAAGACATTTTTTGGGCCCAGGCAGCGCACAGTATGAAACCCATTTTTTTTCATAACTGATCAATTTAGTTTTATACTTCAACGTATTTTAAATTTAATCAATGTGTTAATTATTTCATTTTTCTATTTTAGTAACTCCGTGAAAGTATGTATGTTTTTATTTATTTTTTATTATACGTTATAGAAATAAATGTTTAAATTAATAAGGTTCTAGAAAGATTGAAAATAATAATTAATTAATGATTCTCTTATTTAACTTAAAACCGTTTCATTATTACAATAGATTGTAAAGAAATAAACTTCAAACAAATATAACATCTAAAATCACTGTTTTACAAAACTTGTCAAACAGGAATATAACATAACTAACTAAATACAATATCTATAATCCAATTGTAATTTTAATATTTCGTAATTCATGAACGGATTTTTTCACAAATTAATTTGCCAAAGGCTAATAAAATGTTTTAAGTGGCTTAAAAATTGAAAATTTTCTCATTAATAATCTAAATAATCTTTTTTTTATGATTGAAGAAGTATTGTTCGGAACAAGAATTTAACTGACAAGTGTTACTCCACTTTCTCTTAGTGGATTAAATGTCGGTGCTTTGTATCCTTTTAATTAAAAGTTAATTTTTTTAAAATGGCCGGTTTCCACAGCTGGTTTCGAAGGAGCCCTTCTTGTAAGAGCACTGAATTCAGCAATGGAATTGAGACCTATGTTTCTGAAATTCCGTGACATCCGTTTACATGGAATTGAAAACTATGTATGTCAATCTATCTGCGCACCAACGAATGCGCAGACTTAGTTCGTGCTGAATCCATTTAAGTGTAATACAATGCAGGTATGGGCTCTGAATACTAGATCAGGAATCATCCTAGTTAACCGTTCAAAATTACACACTCGTCCAAAATAATCCTCGTAAGGTACAAAAAAAAAAAAAAAAAAAAAAAGACACTTATGGAAAGAGGGAAAAACTATGCGATACAAAATCTAGTTACTTTTCTTTTATTTAATTAACTGAAGACAAAAGAAAAGTACAGATGCTCCAAGAGAATAAATCCGAATTCTTATTATTTCTTAAACTCCATTTCTACAAAAGAGATGAAAGAGACCTTCCTCCTAAAAGCTTTCCTTAACAATGAGAAGAATAGAAGCTGACAAAGCCGCAGCACAAACATATTAAGGAAGAAACCTTTCTTCTGGTCTTGCTCCATCTGCCTCTTATGTTTTGTGAAAGAGGGAAAGAGACAACACAAAGAGGTAGAGAGGGACATAAAAAGAGGTCTACCATTTCAGGATAAAAAAAATACCAGAAGTGAGACAATAAGCTTCGAATCTGGAGTTTACAATACAATTAAATTTGGTTGGAAGAAAAGGATAGATCTAAGGAATTGAGATAGAATCCATTGAAGAATCCCATAAAATGGGATTATTATGACAAAACCTGTTTTCTTTTATCTGTAATGGGTGTTAAAATATTTCATATGTTTCAGATGGAAAGGAATAGGGTCTAAAAACTTTTTGCTTATTGCATAAATTTAGGATTACATTTCGGAAGGAATTAAACGACTATTTGGAAAACACGTTTTGTTCGGTGATCAATGGTAGAAATTCGTAGATATAAAAATATTTATTACGGATATTTAAAAACTATTGTATTGCATTACTTTTTAACACAATAGCCATTCAAATGGAGGGATTAGTAAAGAATTTCAAGCCTTCTAAAACTTTATTTTAAAGAATTTGCCGCCAGGTCATGTAGCTACCTCATAATATCCTGGTTTTCATCATAATCGAAGCGATATCACGCACGACACTGTTTCATGTGCTTGGTCGCATGATGCAAATCCTGAACTACAAACGGATAAAAAAAATATCCAGACTGAAGTATATAAAACTTCTTAGAGGCATCTGTGAAAGTGAAGATTATTGTGAACTTTATAACATTGGAACTTTGCATGCCTAAAATCTTGTCTTGGGAGATCTATAGAGCTTGCGATAAATTCTATCAAGCATTTCACAATTGGCAGGAATATTTGCTTCGGCCCTTTTCAGTTCATAGAATAGACAAGTTAACTGTAATGCGGGTTTTCTAATTTCACTCACACGGCGAATTGCATATAACACTACAAGTATAATATTGCTATTCCTACTTATTTCTCGAGCAATAACAATTTTAATTTACAAATTACCCTTGTATATTATACAAAATTTCATAGAATTCTTCATAAATTTTCAACTTTTTCATTATATTTTGATAATGGACGTTGATAAGGTTTAAGGTTGATAATGAACATTCAAAAATCATACAGTTGATACAGAGAATGTATATTAAAATGCAAGTTCATTGTTTTCCAAGAGCATTTGTTGCATTTAAACATTCTGCTATGAGAATTTAGAGGTCACACCAGCTCAGATTCCGTCTTCATCATCCATAACAACGAAGTCCATCACAAAATAACAATCGTTTCGTTTGTAAAGGAAAGATATTAATTCAATCAAAGTAATTACTATTACTATGACACTAAAGATATTAACTATTACTAAAGATATTATTAAAAATAAGTACAAGAATGGTGCAATACACCTTCCTAGCTCACGAAGTCCAAAAATGCAAAAAGCAGATTTAAATCAGCGAGAGTGGTTTCTCCACACTTTCTGATATACTCTCTATTAAAGATAAATTTGTGTTTTGGACGTCTTTTCCCCAACCGATTGAAACAAAAGTTGACACAAAACTACAATTGCAATCAAAATCGCAAACCAAATTTGATATATTTGAGTTATCGCGATTACATGCTTCTGAAAGTATCTACCGACAGACGTTCAACTGCTTATCGGATTTGACTCAAAATGCCATTGTTGTCTACACTAAACTGAATTTTATCCCTCTAGCTCTTCGTTTTGTAATCGTATTTATATTCGAGCAGCCGGACAAACAGATTTGCTCAAAATTGGATAGAAATCTACAAATTTGATGTGAAGACCATTTACCAAATGCCATCTATCTAGTTTAAAGCCTTTTTTTAGTTATCTTTGTCGGAGACATAATGTCAAAAATATGTTTTTCGAACTCACGGAGGTCTGTAAAGTGGAGATTCAACAAAATCTCGAGTTCAAATTTCTTTGGCGATTACAATGCTTCTTCATACTTTGTATACGAGAAAGTAAAAATAAGAGCAGAAAGCGTCGCTATATTTTTCGTTATTTAAAACTGGTAGAAAATCCGCATGGCATTATGATATGATGAATGTCAACGTAATCAAAATTATAATAACGCAAAAAATGAAATAAAAGGGATACCACACATTATGCAAATTCATGTTTTCTTCGTGATAACGACATGGCTTGATAAAATACAGATGATGGAAATCGAAACAAACAATTGAAAATAAAAACTTATTAATTTCATTATCTCTCTATTTAACACGTTTTTCTTCAAACAAAGTTATTAGTATTTATATGATTCTGAATCCTATTTTGGCTCCTTGCCAAATCAAGGGAGAAGTAAAATGACTCACTTCGATCTGCATTTTTGACAGAAGATCAGTGAAGAAAATCTTTCGAGTTTACCAGAAAAATAATCAATTAAAAAATGTCTTTTGATCACTTTCGTTTCTAATTAAAATTCGAATAAAGAAAACAAAAAAATTTTAAAAAATAACAGAATTAGAATATCGGATGGAAGAATTTCAGTTATAATTATCAAATCATTTCATTTATCAAATTATGTCAGAGCTACAAAATAGATTTCCTTAGAACTACGAATGCTTGGTCTTTTCGATGGCGCACCGATGTTTTCTCGCTACTGTAATTAAAAAAGATAGTACGAACAAATATATAAAACCTATCATCAAATCAAAATATGAAACAAAAATATTTCTAAGTTAAATTTTACAATTAGGGTTCCCTGATGCGTTGAATCGCCATTGCGATTATCTGTGTACCACATTTCAGACCTGGAAGTGCAATAGGTTTGTCTAGAGAGGGTAGACAAATACACATACACAAACACTTCCTTATATAGTAAGTACGAATGAAGTTTTATGCGCAAGTCTGAGTCGAGAAAATTCAAGTTTGTTCCAAATTTTTCAGATAGGCGTAGCGCTACTCGTTATCTTTGGTGAGCAATTACATTTAAATGTAGTGAAACAATTCTCATATTTACTATTTAAGATACTGAATCTTTTCAATTATTTATTTAAACTTCTAGGTGATAATTCATTCATACATCAAACTAGAAATATGATTTTTCCAGAATATCTAAATCTTTCCTTACCGCTCTTTCCAACAAAATTTCGTTTTGCTGGTACACTCTTTATCCCAATAATTGTAGTTAAAAAAAAAAAAAATGTCAAGTAGCCAAATGTCAGAAGAAAAAACATGCAAACATCCTTTTTTTGATGCATTATTATTTTTTTAAAGAAAGAAATATAAAATTTTATATCTTTCGGGCAACATTTCAGAGTCAGGAAGATACTGGAAACTTTTAGTTATGAAACATGTGTCATTTAACCAATTCTGCCTCATTTTTACTCAAAAATTTTGAAAATATGTAAGTTATGTAATATAACTTAATGCACATTATATAGGAAGATATAAAAAAAATACTCTATTTCTTTCTTTCTTGAGTGTGTATCTTTTGTCTAACTAAACAGTTGTTTTATTCAAATATTCCTGTTAAACATTTGTAATATTCCAGAACATTTCCACACATGAACAATTGTTCTGAATACAGATAAGAGACAAACACACATAGCATCTACATATACATAAGGGTTGAAGGTCCCCTGAAAGAAAGACGAGGGGAGGGAGGCAGAGACGCGAACAGTAGGCTAGGTTACCATTGTGTCACCCTCGGCATGTGTCACATGCATACAAGGGCACGCTGAGTCATGGCAGAGTTTCCATGGAAACGATGCTGTTGCCCGTGAAATACTTCCAGAGGCAATTGTGCAAACGATGTCGTAATTCCCAAGCTCCCTACCCTCAGAAGGGCCCTTTCAGAACGTGCATATTGTCAACCACTGTCACCTGCATCGGAATGCAGTGGAGAATGAAGCCGTTTCGATTTCGCAAGGTAAAACTATCGTTTATGTGTTTGTGCAGTCAACCGTTGGATAAGAAGTTTAAGGCTGTGAAAAGATAAAATCGTTTCACTTTTCAGTAAACTATAGTTAAATAATCTTAACTCTTTTGTAGTGAAAGTAAACATGACGCAAATCGAAAGCAAATACCATGGATACATTGGGATTTAAACTGATTTAATAGTCAAAACTTTCACAATCTATAAATATAATATGACAGAACGCCTTTGGCGACCCACTTACTCGCCTAGATTACTGCTTTTTTTAGGTTATTAAACGATTAATATAATATATATTTTTAAAATTTCAGTTTTAATTTATACAACTTAAAAATATGATATTAACTGAATCATTCTGCAAAAAATTAATGTGGATATAAATTAAAAGTGCATGTACTATGAAACATAAGCAGAAGTGAAAATCCTATTTCGGAATTAATGATATAAAAGCAATTTTTTAATCTTAATTTTAACATTGGCTAAAGCACGCGATTGATTATTTTGATGGATGAGTTTGAACTTCATGACACTAAAAGCATCGTAACATTGTAAAATAAATTTGAAGAATTTATTAAAAGAAAAAAACTGTACAAAAGTGAATTCGGTATCATTAAAGAGGTAATTTTTTGACTTTTAAGATAATGCAAGAACCTTTTGAGAAATGAATAGTTTTGGAAGTCATCTATTTCGATTAGGTAAGTCATAACGAGTATCCATAGTGATGGTTAAACCTGTTTTACCCTTTGATTATCAAACTTTCCGATTAATGCTCATTTCTTAATTTCTTTTTCATCTTCTAACTGAATGAAATGTTTGACACGGTGAGCAACATATATAATATAATAATTTTATTTAATTAGCGAAGTATAAAATTGTGTAACTGTAAAAACGCTGAATAAAGCGGATTGCTGAAACTTTCATACATCGGTATGTTTATATGTATATTACTGCCAATCCATAATAAATAACAGGAGAGATTTCTGCGCCACGTACGTTAGCGTTTTATATATACAGATAGGCGAAATTCCTCTTATTACTCATTGTCAAATGCTAACAGTCAAACGTAAACAAATTGCTATGCAAACTTTCAAACTGCTCCATTCACTGTTTTCACAGCAACACTCAATTTTACTAATAAATGGAATTATAAAATATTATTAGAAATGTAATGGAGAGGGGTCGATACATCATCAAAAACTCCATTCAGTCAGAAAAAAGATGCAAATGAAATAAAAAAAAAATTCGACGTCAAACAGAATGTTTAATCGAGCCCAAAAATAGCCCTACCCTGTTTCCAGATGGGTAATTGCTATGACATTAGCCAAGGAAATTGCTAACCATAACTTCCAAAACTATCATTTTCTCTAAAGGGTTTTTGTACTGCAACTAAAAAATTACCTTTTTAATGATACCAATTTAATTTTATCTTTTTAATAAATTTAATTTAATTAACTTTAACTCTATTTTTAATAAATTTAATTTATTAAATTTATTAATCCGTAATGTTGTGATGAAATTCAAATTTATCCAACAGACCATTCAATCGCTTATTTCGCTAAAGTTAAAATTAAGGTAAAATACTTATTTTCTTTGAGGAGTAATTACAAAGCAGGATTCCGTTCTATTTCACAGCTCATTAATTTACGTGTATTTTTTTTTATTGATTCAATTAAATTCATGTTTTTCTACCTTACGAAACATCAAAATGAAATTAAAAAATTTCATTCCGTATTAGTAATTTAACATTTAAAAAACTAAACAGTCTGAACAAACAAGCTGGTCGCCAAAGGCGGCTATTTTTTTATTTTTTTACAACTTTTATTAAATAGAAAGCATTGAATTTTCCGTGAAATAGGGTCTCCGACTTCCATTTCTTCGGTTAAAAAACATTTAAATGCTCTGATACCGAACACGTCACAAAATAAGTAAAAGAAGAAATGACGTGGTAGATTAAGATCTGTAGAACATTTATTAGTTGGGTGAATAGTCGAGAAATATATAAAAATGAAAAGATTGACGGACAGACGACATTAGGATACCAAAGCAATGAACAGTGAACGCGGCAGACGTAGAAATAGAAGGCTAGAAATCAAATGTAGGAATTTCGATAAATGTATGAACACTATAATTCATGTATGTCAGAAAAAAATTCTGACAGCTACAGAACAGCATTTTTATGTGTTTTACAGCTGGTTTCCGTTTTCAAAATTTTCATAAGAGCTTTCCTGAAACTTTTACCTAAAAAAATAATATTATAATCTATAGCAATGGGTTTTTATGAATTTAATATACAACATATAAATAAACGCAATAAGAAATAAAACTTTTGGGTTTTTCATTTTTATGTAGTTTAGTTATATTAATGCTTCATTTATTTATTTTCAAAATGAATTGATCAAGTTCTTATAAATCTGGTGGGGAGGGTCTGAATGGGAGAATAATTTTCGAATGGATTACATTTGTTAAACGAACAATTTCTCCAATACAAGTTGCATTTGAAATTAAAAAATTCATTTGAAAGTTTCGCTTATTGATTTTTTTTATTGCAACGCTTACAGCTTACGGATGGGCTGATATTTTTATTCGGCTTTGTAAAATGTGTTAATGTCACAGTGTATTATAATCTCAGAAAATAGGTATGGGTTGAATAAGAGAAGTTTTCTAAAAAAAAAAAAAAAATAACAATGAAATAAATTCTTTAAACAAAGATTTGAAACCTAACGATAATTCAAATTATCACACAATATACATATCTTAAAAACATTCCCATGAATGCGAAATGCATTAATATCGTCTACACATAAATTTAACATTTACGCAAGCAGAAAAAATAGCTTTTACGTACGAAAAATAAACACTAATCCTTTGCACTGGGATGGTGTCTATCATTTACCATTCAAGACAGTGCATTCTTTTAAGGTTTTATTTAATTTTTTTTAAACACATAAAGAATGGTAAGAAAATGTAGATTAATTTTTCGGTAAAATTCAACTTAAAATTATAATAAATATTTATTTTTTTTCATAGCAATAAGCAAGTCCTTGAGTTAGCTGAATAATTTTGCATCGAATTACTTTTCCGAGTGCAGAGGGTTATCACACATATGCATCTTAACTCATTCTTTTTACAGAACGCCCAAAAGAATTCTTAAATCCTTCAGAATTTTCGAGCATTAACCAATTCATTTCCAACACCCCACGGTTCATATGAAAACATCCCTTCCTCTCCTCTCCTCTCCTCTCCTCTCTCCTTATCTACCGCAAATGGAGCCCCATCAATTCCAGGGGCGCATTTACATGAACTCCCTTTCGCAGCTTCTGGAAGCCCCACGTAGTTTTGATTAATTTGAGGGAGTATGCAGGAGCGTCAGCCCTTTGAATTCGACGACAGGCATCGCGGAGTGAGTGGGCGGGGCAGGGTAAGTCGGTCTCAAAGGTAGGGAGGTGCCTTCCTGAAAACCTTCCACAATGAAGTCGTCGGCTGTGAATCCACAATCAAAGAGTTAATTTAAAACACAAGACTTAAAAGTGCTGCGTGTATTTAGCGACGGTGTGATCAATTATTTAGTTCCACAGAACAGATACTAGGGGTAGATATTCCTCGGTAAAGAAAATAAAAAATAACTTTGGGTGCAAGTGAGTTGGGAATGAAGGAAATCTTAGATACGCATTTTTTGTATTTGTGAATACGTTAGTAATCATTGATATATTTAACTATAAACGCATTCACCCTTAAAATTAATTTATAAATATAATCAAGCTGCTGTCATCATTTTTCCTCCTCACATGTATCTGTTCTTCCTTACTTTGGGAAATTTTTACCAAAGTAATATATTTTTTAAAGAAAATACACAAATGAATTTAATATAGATATGCTTGTAAAACACATATTTTTGAAGCAGTTTGTGGGCAAAGAAAGAGAAGACACTTTGAATTGTTAAATTTCGCTTTTATTCCATCTCGGGAGGCATAATTTATGTACAAGTAAGAAGCGACGAGGTACGCCAATCTACAAGCACGACACAAGAGCGAAAAGGGAAAAGAGAGACAGAAATATTTTCCCTCATATGAGATTATGATAGGGATTTCTTTGCACGTGTCGATTTTGGTAAGGGATAGGTATCTTTTAAAAGAATTTGTTTTGCATTACAGATTTTTATCCCTTCACTCGGAATGTGCGAATTGTTGATTTCAGCAATTTTATAGAACTCGTGTTGAATTAATTAAATAAAAAAGGTGGAATTGGATCAGGAAATAAGAGAACCTTTTAGAATTAAGTTAATATGGGTTAAATTAAGATAAAACGTTGGAAATTAATAAGGATTTAAATTAGATTTAGAGATATCATTACATACATATATGAATAACGAAGTATTAATTACTCTCGGTAAACTGAAATCAGATTATTTCAATTGTAAAAAAAAAAAAATCCTTAATATAAGTTTATTAATTTAATAAGTTTATTAAGGTTTCTTAATATAGTTTATTTACGAATGACATCACAGATGTTTTTGTGAATCAAAAGACTAAAAATAGAAATAAATTAACTTTCATATTAAATAGTAAGTTTCATTTGATATAATACGATTGCTAACGTTTAAAACGAAAAATCTACTGATATGCATTAATAGCTTTTAAATACGTTATGATCACTTCAAGAGCAATTTAACTCGATAGAGTAAATATTTCGTATAACTTTTCTTTTGCTCATGGGCATGAATTGTCATTTATCATACAATCGCTTTTTTATTGTCTCAGCATAAATTTCATGTGCCATGATAGCTTGCGACGTTTCGATTTTGGGATTTTTAATTTAGTTATATTAAGGTTCCGTTTTAAAGCAACACTAGTCCTATTTTGGGACCGACCTCGAAATTTTTTTCGTCGTCAGATGACGAGAACGATACCTGAGCTGGCACCTCTTCTCCAAACTTCCACACCATACCAGAGGGAGCACGTTTGACTAAGATGGTTTAAACATACACCAGACCCGCTTAAACGCCGTTCTTCAGTGGAATCAGGTTTCGAACCTGTAGACCTTTGGTTCAGAAGCCGAGGCCTTATCACCAGGCCACCGCGGCCCCTTCGAGTTTGAGAAGAAAAGATACATGATTCCATTAAAGCTCACCGTATTTCAGGCCTGGTGCACGTTAAATGTGAGGATATAACGTTTTCTCGTTGTTGTGGTGTAGAAATTCGGAGAGAAAAAACTTCCTCGGGAGTCATTTGGTCATAGCTCATAATTACAAGATTCACCTCAAATGTTTTTGTTTTTTTTGTTTTGTTTCAAAAAAGGACGTTAATAAAGCCAAACTTAACTCCTCTGAAATCATCAGTCAACAGCTTTTCTCTCATCAAATATAATAATTAATCAATAATTTGACACCGATGCCACGATCCTATTTCAAAAAACTTTCCGCAAGAAAAATAATGAGTAAAAACAAATTCTGGATTCCGGCGGCAAGCTTCAAATGAAAAAGCTTTTTTAAGTTTTTATTCTCCCCTCCCAGAATTTTCAGGAACATGGAGCGCAATGTACTGCGGATTCTGCGAAGGCATTAATTTTAAAATATGTTTCCTCACGGCGGAAACCATTTCTCTCGTGAGCTTTCGAGAGCGGGTTCGGGAACGGGCTTTTCCAGAAAAATCGATGTCGCGACACAAAAGGCGATATTGGAAGGAAAGCGGCGGGTACAAAGGAAAACATTCCGGGAACCGAAGGCTGTAACAGGATTACGGGAAGAGTGCAAATCCCATTTCGGCTTCTACCAAAACCGGAATCCTATTGTCGCGAGCGCAAACTTCGCCAAATCTAATCGCCAAGTTTTCCGTTGGAAGTTGTGAATGTTCTTATATATTTCTGAGAAAATTATCATTTTTCATAACACAATGTACGCTGGTGCTGTAGCAGTTGTTGCGTAATGATCATTAAGTCGCCAACTCCGCAGGAAATGTAGACACGCATAATGGTCATTATTCTAAGACAACGTTGGTCAGTTCGATAAAATGCCGTCGCATTCCTGTTCTCTTACTTTATTACCGTTTAATGAGAAATGCAAAAAAATATACTAACTCCTCAGAATAAATCGAATCGTTAAAATAATGTACCAATGCATAATATTTGTTAGAAGATTTCGAGTTAACTAATGCCAAAAACAACAAATTTAAATGGGCATGTGAGGAGGGGGGGGGATTTCAAAGAAACAAATCCTAGGGAGATTATAAAATGCAGCACACTATACCCAAAACAATCTATAGCTATAAAATTGCCTTCAGATCTCAAAAATCTATTTAAAACGTTAGCACCCATACAAAATGATGTACAGATTATAAGAACTTAAAATCATCACCGATAATGGATTAAGAGATGATTTTTAAGACATCGCTGACCTAAGTGACCTGATGACGATTGTTGCGGATTGTTCACAGATGACACTTCTGCCTCTTGTTTACAAAATGTTTGTCAACAGCCACCTCCAAAAACGGGGACTTGCGCGGCAGGCATGGACCCCCTCGGTAATGGAATTAGGAAGGAGCGTTAAGCTTTGTAAATAGTTTTGTTAGTATCTATATACCCATGCTATCGTTAATAAACATCTAAAAAGGCACCGATTCTGGGATTCATTAGACACCTCCAAAGAACACAGATGCAATAACGATAGAAAGCGTAGGTTTCAGATGGAAGGATACTTTTAAAATCCGATTACAAGGGAAATCGTCATTTATGCAAGGCTGGTGCACTTAGTTCAATTGGATTCAAACGATCACTCGATGGTGTGGTGTGAAAATCGGAAAGGGTAAGTACTAGTTCAGGTGTCATCAACGTGATCAGGAGGATTTAGGAATAAGAATCTGTTCTAAAACATCATTATGTAGCTTTGAAGATATATTTTAATCTAATTGCTGAATTCTAAGATATTGTTATGTTACAGAAATAGAAGTGTATAGCGGAAATTTCCGTACATCACAAATTACGTGAGCATCAATCTTGTATTTAATAAAAAGAAGCTACAACTTAGAATGTTTGTAAATTAATAAAAAGAAACTACTGATTAGAAAAATCTGCCACGAAAGAGTCACAGATAAATATGTGGCATATTAAGTAATTCCTCGAATCTCAATAATATAGCTACGAAATATGGACAAATTTGTTTAATGTGAAATGACCAATAAATATCTTTAAGTAAAAAAAAAAAAAAATTGGTGAAAAGTAACAAGGCACAAAATATATAATATAGCACTAAATATTTCATGAAGAAAGCATGTAAATTTACAAAAATTGAACAATCTAAAAGCAAGCTACTTCAGTTCTTTTAAGTATTGATGAAACATAATAACAAGATTACTTAAGTTTGAATACTAAATAATAATTAACAAATTATGGAGCGCTCACAAGTTTTCTTGTGTAACTGACGTCACAAAAATTGCTTCATAAACAACACAGTTATGATGATTTTAGAACGTACAAGTTTGCCCAAAAATGTGCGATCCCAGCCGTATGTCTTACAGATTTCTTTGCGGTCTTTAGTATGTTGACGGGAGAAGTCTTCCTAATGAAAGTGAACCCTCCCCCCCCCTCGCAACAGTTTGGATTTTGAGTAAAGTTGTGGATGAATATCAGAATTTTATTTCCAGAGTCCCGCACATAAGTGTTCGTAGTATAGAGAAGAAAATCAAGTATGCATTTGGGCGCCTTTTTTAGGACTGAATGAACGCAAAATTTGACGCACATGCCAAATTTCATTTATCTAACTTGTTCAATTTTTGATTTCCCACTTTTCTATTTATGTGAAAGCACAGACCGACAAAAGGTCATTCTTCGATGGATTTAGTTTAAAATTCAATATAAATCTGCACTTTAAGAGATGCTAAAACTGTGCTTACATTTCATTTATCTACGTCATTGTGTTTTTGAGTTTCCATACAGGAGAAGCAACGGTCAACTCATTGACGGATTTGGTTCTAAATCTGACGTAGATCTACACTTTAGATGCTAAATCTGCGTACCAAATTATTTTCATCTAGCTTTTTACGTTTTGTAATTATTGTATTTACGTGTTCTTGGACAAACAGACATCCTGTGAATGAATTTTGTTCAACATTTCAAGGAAATATACAAATCTGGCGTAAAGATCACACATAAAATTTCACCCATCTAGCTCAAACCGCTTTTGAGTTATTTTTAGAATAATATATGAATACGATATATTTTTCGGAATCAGTGAGGTCTGAAAAGTGGAAATGGATCAAAATCATCAGTTCGAATATTTGGACGATTACAGTACTTCCCTTTTTTGTAACTTAGTACATCATAAAGTAAAACAAAAATAAAAATAATAAAAAGCGTTTAGATACAAAACGTTAGCAAATTAGCTTCAAAAGAAAATCCGCCAACAGCGTATATGTCAATAATGCATTAAGGGAAATAATTAGAAAAAGAAAAGTAACTACATTTATTTTCAATCATTTCTTTCTAACAGCGACCTGTTAGTTCAATACCCCTTTCACACCAAGTGAACCCTAAACAGTTGTCCAGCAATAAAAAAAAGCTAAAAAAATTGGAAATTCAAATCAATCAAACACTTCATCCCGGATCATGCAACCCTGTTTACACATCCTGTTCGGTTAATGATCCCCAGGTGGCGCTGATGGACACTCCTCTTCCCCCTTTTCTAATGATAACCTGTCAAGAAACGCGCTTTCCACTCGTCGAGGGTATTTAGCGCGACGATGAAGAGGTTCCATCAGTGAGGGCTCGTGCGAGTAGAAAGTGGAACCGATTCCGCTTTTGTATTGAGCAGAAAAGCTCAGAAAAAAGAATTCCCCACACACTTTCTCTTCTCAGAGCTTCAATAATTTTATGTTTTCATTTAATTTACAATGGCCATGCATTCGAATTGATTTTAATTCAAATCAAGTATCGATTAAATAATAAAACATTATTCTAATAATCCTAAAAAATTATCTTTTTATAAGTTTTTCATTATACTGTTTAAAAACTTTAAAAAAATATTAATTTAAAATATGTTCGATTCTATAATTAAACAGTATTTAGATTGTGCTCAAATGTTTCCTGTTTTCATTATTTTTTTAATTGTTTTGAATTTGAATTTTTTGATACACAGGATACTTTTATAAATACTGGATACAATACACTCCCGATTATCCGGTTCGCGACCATTGAGCTTCCGTACTATCCGACCTAGTTTTCTTTCATCGTAATTAAATGAGGAGGGCAAGCGTTGCATTGGCAATATTCCCAAGGCATTGTCTACTGCGATCTTCTTACACATCGTGCGTTAAATACAAGTTGTGACAGTTGAAAAGAGTAGCGTTCTGCTCGTTGTTCATTGTTTCGTCAGTATGTAACAGACCTCAAGTGTTGCCGCTGTTCCTGATTATAGTACGTATAGTAAGCTTAAATTCACATTCTTCGTGGCTTGAGATGAATGCAGGGCTTCGTACTCAATACGAAGTGAGAAAATAATTATAACAGTGAGATTTGGTATATAAACTTTATCTTCTGGTATTGGTGGGCAAAGAAATAAGTTAATAGAACTCCGGCCTACCCTTCCGCTATATTAGATCGGATACTTAGAAGTGTACTACTTTTTTTAATACTGAAACCAACTCTCTCATAACGGCCGCGAAATTAAATGTTTTGTTAGTTCATCAGAATCAACTACTTAAAACTGCTTACGCAAATAATTAATATCAATAAAAAATATCTGGTGAGGGAATTGCGGAAAGGCGCCTATGAGATTAGCATTGCTCAGTTCCTAGAGGACTTAATTCGACCCGGTTTCCAATCATGACTCCAAATAAACAATTTTGTTAGAGAACAAAACGTGTAAATTGGTCATCATTGCATTATTATCAAAAAGATGGTGCATTTAAAGCTCTATATCGACGAATAAAAAGATATTTGTATGAACAATATCCAAGACCATACAGAAGATATCCTATACCCCGAAGAATATCTGAAACTATACCCTCCCTCTTCCAAAAGCGTGCTCCATTTTTGTTAATTTTTTTTTTATCGCCTCTAAGATTTACTCTTACAGAAAACAATATTCCTGCAACTTTTTTTGACACAAAGTTTGCAAATTTTATAATTTTCTAACAAGATTTAAAAGAAATTATATATTTAGGAGAAATAATAATTTAATAAGTTTATATTGATCAAAAATCCTGTAAAAGTAACAAATTAGATGTATCGTCGCAGCAAAAAGATCACAAATTTTGCACATTTTCTAAAAGAGTTTTTGCTATAGTCGTAACTTTTAATTTTAATTAGGTATAGAGAAGTTATTCTTTATTTTTTTTAAAACACTTATTAAGGACATCGCATATCAATTTACCTCTTAAAATCTTTAATGACAATTTTGTGCCATTTCCTTTTAATTCCGCCGTTAACAGTTAAATATTAACGATATTCACAAACAGCATTTTATCCGTAAGTCTTGGAAATCACATTTCATTCGCATCTCTTCCAGTAAATATATGTAATATAATATGAAATAGCTTAAAATAAGAATTTTATATATAGACAACTAACCATAATATTTCATTCATCTAAATCATTCCAAGTTATCATTTTCCCATAATAAAAAATAAGACAAATAATAAACTCTTTGTTAGATACTATCCAAATAGTTCCAGATCAGCAATTTTGGCAATACATTTGATGCAATTTACCATTTAGATACTCAACAATATCTCCAACTTTTTTTGCAGATTTGTACACTTTGCATATGAGAATAAAAAATATCGTACCATATATAAGCACTTTTGAAGGAAAAAAAAAAATAAAAAACCAAGACATTTAAAAACACATGATTGATCTTTTTATTATTTTCCGCTAACTTTTTGCTATTAAACATTTCGGATATAAATTGGAAACTTCTCTTTCGCCAAAGTAAGGCACTTATAATAAAAATTGGAACGAAGATTTCAAGATGCATGAACTTTTAATATTTCTTATTTTATTCTAAAATTAATATTTTTTTTAAAAAATATGAACACCATATTTCTAAATAAAAAGTACCCTCTAGAACAAAGAAATAAATATACGATTAATAACTATCTTGTTTAATGCTAGTTTACTTTACATGTATAACTGAACCCAGAATCAAATACAGAAAACTGGGTTTAAATAAACTACTCCAACTGGTACACACGGCACCGTGCCATGCCGGTACAATAGCTCCAGCCATTGTGCAAACTTGATCTCTTTTTCGAGGTGCACAGTGGAAGGAACGGAGGGTGAAATGTCACTCAGATCGCAAATTCATATTTTAATAGCTGTCGGATCTATTTACAGTGGTGACCTTTTTCTTCAGTTGCGGCACTGGATTTTCTGAAAGAGATGGCTGACATCTTCATCTCGAAAAATGGAGCTTTCATTCTATTTTTTCCGACAAAACGATTTCATTCTGGACGACCGATTTCGAAAAATTATCTTTCAAATATTTTGGAAATATTTTAAGATGCAATATTTTTTTATTTTACACAAATAAGAGGAAACTTTAAAAAATAAAATAAAGATAGACAAATCAAGCTATAAAATTATAGACGTTATCATGCTATAAAATTTCGAACACGGTGTGTTATGATTATACTGTTTTTTCGTTACAATTATTCAAGAATCAATTTTCTATAATTCAAATCAAATTTGCTTTGTTTCACAAAAATTGGATGTAGCGGGAACTAAAACGTAATTTTTAAAATTATTTTTGAAACTCACAAAGTTTTGAAATATTTTTAACCTTTTTTAAATGTTCCTTTTAAAAACTTCTTTCGATCCTTTTCAAACGCTCTCATGCCACATTTCTTTTTAAAAAAATCCTTATGGCGAACGTCATAAAATGAGCGATTCCATTTTGAACATTTAAGTTACATTTAGGAGAAGGGGGGGGGGCGGAATCTCAAAAAAATTATGCGCAATTTTCAGGATTTTATGTTCCGTATTCCCAAAAACAATTCTGATCAGAATTTTTATAGACCGATGCATAATTCTATTAAGATTATATTATCCAGTATTTAAAATTTCTTAAAAAGAATTTGAATAAAATGCGATTGTTGGCGATCAACAGAATAGACCATCACACCTAGAACTACCAACTTTAGCTGTGGAAATTTGCTGAACCTTGGAGTCATTTTTTAAAAAAATTTAATCAAAAATTCAACACAATTTTGGTATTTTTCAGCAATAACTTCCGAAAGGACAGAAGTAATTTTAACACCATTTTAAAATTCAAACAGTTATCTCTTTCATTATACAATAGCCGTACAAATTTTTCCTGCGTTTTCGAAGTTTTTTTTTTTTTTTTTTAATATTCTTTTGCTTAATTTTGAACAATAAATGACATTGGTGACTAACAACAGTTTTTATTCATTTCTACAATATATTTAATTGTGTGATTTCCGCCCCTTGTTGAAAGCAAAGAAAGAAGGGTTTTGTTTAATATCTGTGCAGTTTATATGGCAAATAAGAAAGTTTAAAGATGAATGAATCAGACAGTGGCGTTTTCAAGCGCCATAAGTCACAGGACCCGATTTTATTAAGAATGTTCATAAATATAATGACCATACCATCAGACTAGTAAACCAACACGGTTTTTATTTCTGTTACAATTAAAAATGTTTTCTTGAAAGAATCATGAAATGTAAGCTAGGCAGTAAAGATTTCATCGAACACAACAAAAATTCCCGGTGAACCGAATGGTCACCAAATGCTAGATTTAAAATAATGAAATTTTCTGATAAATGATCACATTTCTAGACGTTTAAAAATTAGTGTAAGATGGGAAAAGTTATTATGCCTTGTAAATGTAGGTTTCTTTTTCATAAATTGTACAAAATGAACAAACAGAACTAGAAGGGAAATGCTAGAAAAAAAAACCCAAAACTATAAACAAACATTGAGTAAACAATAAAACTTTATAACAAAAAAAAAAAAAAACCTACACAGCTTACAAGTTAAAACAAAAACAAGAAGCAAACAATGGAAAGGGCTTGTGATAAATTGTCAATAAAAATGACATATCACAATATATCAGTTTCATCGTTTTGAAATAATTCTCAGAGATAATTTTGAACACGAAATTCAAAATCAACTTTTAAAGAGTACTAAGCCCTTTTAATTTAAAAATTCTACAGCTTTATCTTTGAAACTTCTCTTTCATTATATTTCACTCAGAAAAAATATATTGTAACGAAAAAAATATGTTCAGTGGATAGTAGGTGAAATAGTCAACAAACTCTTTAATGGATAACGAGGCTTTATTTCACACGAAGCATAAGTAACAAAAGTAGCACTAGTAAAATTCAACTACATACAAGCAGCAAATCCTTAATAAACAACTGCAATAAAATGAAATACATAAAGAGAACTAACGAGGGATCAGAACTTCAAAGAGAATTCATGAGATTATTCCTTTTCTCTCCTCCGCTTATCTGTGCGCTTTTACCTTTTTAAGTTAATGTGACAGGGCATCGAAAGTTCTAGAACAAACCTCAGCACTCCAGTCCTAATGAAGATGTAATAAAGATTCTCGAATATTCAAGATCTTTCATTTTTATCGCCAATGTGGGAACTCACTGATCCGGTTTCCCTTCAGCACCTGGTAAAACTATTTGTAAAACTTTCTTTCTTACTATGATATTAGCAGTTTAAGTAAAGGATATTATAGGTTTATAACAATATATTTGCAGAAAGTCTGATCTAACACCTTAGTATCCTAATTCTTACAATTTCTGATCAAAACTTGAAAATGCAAAAAAGAAAAAAAAGATGCTCTTTTATGCAGTCAATCATATATAAAAAAAAATACTTTCCATTAGAAGGAAGACATGCAAAGAAGTGGAAGACTCTAAACTCCGAACACAATTTGCTGCTACCTTTCTTTAATTTTTTTTTAAATATAAAATTCAATTTCAGCTGAATAAAACCATTTATGATACCTAGGTATACTAAAAGAAATAAGGCAGTGGTTTTATGTATAAAAATGCTTACATTTTCCAATCTCCTTACAGTGCTTTTATTTCATCTCTAATTTACTTCGTTTGTAAATATTCTTCACAATAAAAAGTATGATAAATTATTATGTAGAATATTATATCTAAAACTTTCAACCTTCACAGGTTTATTTTTTAAAAATATCAACACTAAGACTGATTTAATCAAGCAAGACACTCACATAAATACGAAATTAATCCGAAAGCTGTTAAATTTGAACAAGAATCATAAATTTAAACTGAGAACACACGAAAATGTTTTCTCCTTCTGTAAATGATCTAGTACTAATTCTCAAAATCATCATTTTCTTTGCTTGTCTCTTTGTTTTTGCTGTCATTAATTTAAAAAAAAACAAACATTATTTATTCTTGTAAAACTGCAAAATTTCTTCAACTTCTTTTCTTGTTTGATATTAGTAATGATACCAAGATTGTGTTTGGATCAAAAGTTACAACTCTGCAAAATGAATAAATTAATTAAATTAATAAGAAAGAGATTTAATATTGGTATTAAGGTAGGGAAATTTAAAAATATGAAAATAGTTAAAAGTCATAAAGAAGTAGACTCAATACTTTTATTGTTATATATAATACTTAACAGTTTACACTACTATTTGGTAATAAAATGACGAGAAAATAAAACAAAATACAACTCCACATAAAATGCGTTAATAAAAGTTTTATTACGCATGACATTAAATTTCTTGTATATATTCTCATAAAAGTTTTGAACTAAATATAGAGGGTGATGAAAACGAAAGAATTATTCTCTAAATTCAAGTTCTTCATGAAAAGCAATAAACCGAATTTATTTTTATATTCGTATTTTGTCGTAGAATTTGAACTTTAAGGAAGACATTATTAATATATGCAGAATAAAGCTTTTCTTCGAACAGCGAATATTCTTAAAAATAGGACACTCATTATACTTCCCTATCTTTAGAACTAACAAGCGAAAAAGGGCATTAAAACAACCTTTAATACTTCTCTTCTCTGACGTAAAACAAAAATGGCCACTAGCTTAGAAAAGATAAGAGTGGTTGCCATAGCGATGAGACCAGCGACGTCATGTGGTAACAGTAAATTGAATATGCTCTCTTTTCCAACATTTGTTCTCTATAATTAACTTTCTGCGAAAGAGCCTTACAAAGAATGAAGATTTACTAATGTCGTCTGTTACTTAATTTAGGGATGACCCAGGAAAGTTGAAGTTTTGAAAAATATTTAATGCCACTTTCAATTAATAATTCTGCTAATTCTATTAATAGGTTTTTGCTTAAACGAAACAATAGTTAGTGAACACAAATAATATATATATATATTTTTAAAAATGAACAGAATATTGAGATTTTCTTTTAAATAAGCATTTTTAAGCAGTTAAAATTTATATGTTAACCAATGGAAAGAAACTCGATTATTGTTACAAATTGTACATGTCATTAACTTCAATAATATAGTGAATACCGTCAATAACACTTCTGACAAAATGGTTATTGATAACACTGTAACAAAGACAATGTAATTAACTTTATGAATTCGTACACAATATTATCTCTCCCAAATTCAGTTAATTTCAAAATCACTAATGATTATTTTACCTTTCTTAATATCTGTATACCTGGTTAATAGTTTGAAATTGTTAGGCTGATAAGAATATAATATTAAATTTGCGCCTTAGAAGCGTAACAATAATTGTAATAATGTATGAAACATAGATTAATATTTTTAATGATATTAGTATGTAACCAATAAATTTACAAAACTTAGCTTCAGCTCATTTTTAAAGAATTAAAATATTATCTTCTATGCAGTGTTCCCAAAATTTTTAATTTAAATTTATGTAGAATTTTAAAGAGCTGTATGCATGACAGTACAAAAAAACAGGCTACGTGACTCCTTCATCGGTGATTTTTTTTGCTTAGTCTGGTCTATGGCGAATTCTGGATGAAATATAAAGGATAAAGGTGTCTGATTCCCGGCTTAAAACCAAAATGATTTCGAAATCTGTGTAAACAGAAATTGTAAATAACATATATTCGTAATTTACAGACCTAATGAACGTCACTGAATAGTGACAAGTTCATCGTTTTTAAAACTCGACAAGGCTTTTATGAGATATCAAATTTTAACGATCTTCTCCTTTAATGATTTGCACTGGCTCAGATTTTTTTCTCGAAACCATTGTCATGTCTTTCAGGAAGTGGGAAACTGTGCTAATTCATCATTAAGAACATCTGCTTAAAATATGGTATCTAAATAAGAAAAAGTTTCTCCTGTGACTGATTGAGAAAAAAATATATATATAAGCAGTGCAACAGAAATTTTAATTTCGATATTAATAACATCTATAAGATGTTGAGTTGTTGATCTTGGATGCAAAATGCTTTTGGAAGTAAGTGCAATCGAAAAGAACAAATGTGTTAATAGTAACTAATATTTGAGGAAATTCCCCCCCCCCCAAAAAAAACCGTCACTCTATACCCAATATAAAATAATATATTTCTACGAATTTGTAATATCGTTTTTTTTTTTCTTACCAAGTCAGTCTTATGATAGAAAAGGGGAGATTCATACAGATTATTAATGGATGCCAAGCCTGAAGCTCCCAAACGCGGCAAAAAAAATTAGTGAATTAACAAAACATTAAGGTTTCTGGAAAAGGCAAAAATTAATACCGTATTTCTCTTAGGAACCGAGACCTGAAGATTTTTCTGAGGAAATCCTTAAAAAAAAAATAAAACAAAAATCCTTAAATCCTATATAAACAAAAGGAGCTCAAACAAATTATTTTTTCTGTTATTTTGATCTTAGAGCGAACTGATAAACTGTATGACGCCGAGCGCTAATAACAGTACTGATACTGCCACCCCTGTTATTATTCAGTTATTGAGTTAAAATCTGTTTGTGTTGATCATTTCCATAGCACTTATTTTTGTTTCCTATGCTTCATCTTTAAAAGAATATACGTGAAATGAAGCATTGTTTTCCATTATTTAACTTCTTTACTATACTCGCCGAATACCGAATTTCTAAACAATATTATTGAAAAAAAAAGGTAAGAATTTTGGCGTAGATTTCACTGCAACACCAGCAAATCATCTTTATCAGCTAAACGTTAATTAAAGTATTGAAGAAAGAAGTTGTTACTGCATCGTATCCTGGGTATATTGTAACTTACTCAACACGGAAAAATGTTGCCTATAGAATAACTTACATTTGAACTTTTTTTAAAATTTATTTTGAATAATTCAGTAATTAGTTAATAAAATTAATTGTTGGACTTTTGACTTGGTGTGGGTAAGTTGGCAAAAGGAATTGTTACTTAACAGTTACAAACTGATTTCAATTAAAAGTTGAACTTTAAGATAACTTTTATTAATTGTATTTCATGCTGTCTTTATTCTCATAAATAAAAATTCACGCAACTGCAGATGAAGAATAAAACATTTATGAAAATATAGAGTTAAAATAAATATTTTCGTGTTTATTTACGAAAAACATCGATAGTACAATATTTTCTAATAAATTTTTATTCATTATTAATTGCCTTTAATATTTTCAAAGCACATCCACGCGATTTTTTATTTTTCATTTATTATTATTTTTTATTTTTTTTACTATTTTTAAAATTGCTAAAACACCATTTCCAGAATCACTAATATTGTATTTCTCGCAGCATCTTTTTTCCCTTCAGAAATCACGCAGTAAAGTTATGTTTAAGTTATTTTTTGTTACTGCGCGAGTGCGGGAAATGGAGAACTCAGTAATATTAAAAATCTTAATAATCAGTAATATTAAAAATCTTAATAAAAGTACAAAAAGGAACTGAGCTAGACTGTTTATGGATTTACACATCGCTTGAAAAATTAAATATATAATTAAATTTATATATGAAAAAAATTGAACATGGTTCTGCAATTCCGTAGTGCCTTTAGATTAGCCATCCCTAGTATAAAATATGCATAGTCTTTAAAAATGAAAAATGACTACTTCTTTTGTACAATGATTTTTTGAATCTTTGTTTTTGCTACTAATTATTTTTTTAAAATAGCTTTTCTATACTGAACTGTTGTTCATTTCAAGTAATTATTTGATACTCAACTAAATGAAAGTTCCACGTTCAATAAAATTCAGATATTCCTGGAACTACTGCTATTCGTTTATGATCAACAGTTAATTCCGTTCTAAATCGTTGTTAAGATTATCTACTCTTAATATATGAAGCAGTAAAATGCATCTAAAAAAATAGAGAATTCAGAGTTAACACGATTTTATTCCAGAAATTCGGATAATAAGAATGGAGAACAATTCAAGAACATTTTTTATGATTTCATCGCACGCTCCATTACATTTAAGAGGAAACATGGATTTTAATAGAAAAAAAATATACCATTTACATTCATGCAATCATGGCTATAATTTATTTTTTCACAAAACAGGAAGCCATTAAAAAAGAAATCGTATAAAAAATGAGTGGAACAAGTCACGCAATTTTTAGAAATGTTCATACATGATGAAATTCGTACCTACACCGGAAAGACCCCATTACACAGAAATTAAGAGCATCTAGAGAGACAAAGGTATAAGTAATATAATTTTACAGTATTTTCTTTAATGAGATTTCATCGCACCACCAGAGGGCACATCAAGCCATCAGCCGTTTATGTGCAAGCAAACGATTGTTTAGTTGTTCTGCCAGATCTGTTTTTCTTCTTTAGGAACATTTTTTTTTTTCTTTTTCTTTTTGCTTCCGTGCCGAGATAAGAATGTTCCAAGAACACACGTAGGCTAGGAATGCTCCGTTATTTTTAACAGACTGCTTGGCGACGACGACGAAGGGACGATTCTTTTATAACTATTTTATTTTATCTCTCTCTTACGTTAAGAGTGTATCAAAAATGAAGAAGTCAGCAAGATATAAAAAAAATGTTCTACTTGGAGGGAAAGCAATATCAGCTGGTTTTATCTTCTGTTTCTTTTTTGGTCGTTCTTTTAAAAACTTAATGCTGGAAGCGCGTGCAATAAATTAGGGGCATTTGTTTCACTTCTTTCATAGCTAAAGAAGAGAAGCCTTTTTTTTTTTCTTTGCTTTTTCTTCTTTGATAATTGGTCGTCTCTTGAAAATTCGAATTTATATCACTGCAATTATGTTAAATAAAAGAAAGAAGAAAACAGATTATTATCGTATATCTTCCGGCCTTTCTTTTCTTAAAAAGACATTTCACTATTTTTTTTCACCTCATTTCTGTAGGTTGTAGATAAACGTGCCATTTCGAATGAACTACTGTACGAGCAAATTGCTGATAATAACTTACGCTTCTGTCATGCGTGCTAGCGATGCACCATTTTGTGCAAAGATGCTCTCTTTTGGATCTTAGCTTTTTTTTCCAGATTGAACTTGATATTTTAGTTCACAGATTCCTTTTGTGATCATATTTGATTTATATGCTATAGAACAGAGCTAATAAATAATTTAATGCAGATAAGCCATAAAAACAAGCTCTCAATAAAAGTAAAAGTCTAACATTAGATTAATGCTTTCGAGCAAAACAATGTTTGTAATTTTTGCAGAAGACCACAAAACTGAAGTAATTTATTTCGCATTCTTTCCCAAACACATTTTTTTTACAGAGAGCGAGAGAATTAAAATAGAAAAGAATTACGGATATCAAAATCTACTGATTTCCTAAGTACAGTACACTCCCGATTATCCGCGGAATTGGGTGGCGCGGCCGCCGCGGATAACAAAAATTGCGGATAATCCGAAAAAAGCTAAAAACGGGTATAGCAAAAGAGAAAACAGTCATTCCAACTTTGAAAAATCGTTTTATTTACAATAAAACGTAAAATAAACAGCAGGAAATGTTTAACTAACGCTTAATATTTTAGTATATCACTCAAAACTAACCTAAAATGCATTTTATTAATAAAAACGGAAAAGTGCTTTGTACTTACGAGAGGCGTCAAGGATGCACAGAAAAATTAATACATATGTACTATTTTAATACTATAATGTATTATGTAATTACAAAAGCATAACTGTAAAACTACACCTTTTTGAAGAAATCAGTCATTTGTTTTTGCTTCTTGCTTTGGAAGCATTTTCTCTTTGCTTGGAAGCAAAAACAAACACTTAGTGCGGCAGGCGCGGATAATCCGCACCGCGGATAATCGGGAGTCTACTGTATTTTGTGCTGGATGCATACAATACACTCTCGAGTATCCGGTTCGTGACTATTCGGCCTACTTTTCTATTATCGTAATTAAATAAGGAAGGCAAAGTGTCTATTAAGTCATCTATTAAAAAGTTTTTTTTAAAAAAACCCTAAAATTTGTAAGTTTTGACTCTTATCTTAGGGTTACCTTTTCATATCTATATAACTATTTATCAGTGAAAAATAAAATCAATTTGAGCCCATTTTCTTAAGAATTAGGCCTACGATTCGCGTTCATGTTCTATTTATGTTTCCTGCTTATTTAAGTTGGGCATTACAGAATTTATGTTAAAATGTGAACAGTATATATCCTTTAATTTACTTTAAAGTCATGAACCGTGCAGTGCAGTATGGAAAGATATATAAACTGTCAATACAGTACCTTCTATTTTAACTGGACACGTTACCGGCAACTGCTTCTATGATTCACCGTGCCGTGGCTGTGTTCACATTGAAATAAATGGAGGGCTTGGTACTACTGAATAAGAAGTGAGAAAATGCGTATTAAACAGTTTTCGATAAAAAAAAAAAACTTTGTCTTCTGGCATTGGTGGGCAAAGAATTCGTAAAACTCCGGCTTTTTGTTATCCGGCCAATCCTTCCGCCACATTAGGCCAGATTCTGGGGAATGTATTGCACTTTAAGAAAAAAAAAAAGAAAAAAAAAAGGAATGCTTAGATTAGTTTTAATCTACTAACCAGTGATTCGGAGGCTACGTCCTGCTTAGAAGTTCTATCCAGTCTTCCACATAACTAAAAATACTGTTATAATAATTTAAAATAATAGCATAATCAATAAAACTCTGTTTGAACCAGATTACGATAAACTTTTAGAAATAAAGTCACAGTTTTATTATAACATTTGTATTAAAAAGTTTTATGAATTAAAATTTTTAATTATGTTTCTATTGAGTTTGTAACAAATAATATCAACATTTTTCTGTATTATTTTTATCTGCTCCTAAAAAAATGTTTGCATATTCCTGCACTAAACAAAATTCAAATAAAATTTTAATAGAAACATTCATATTTTTGACCAGTAGATGACAGAAGCTTCGGAACTTAGAAAAACCAATATTTCAATTTCCTGGTGATTTATGATATATTTACAATTATATTTAACACTCAATCCTTTTTGTACTATTAATGAACATTATCAATAAATATTTTTTTCGCCTTGTAAAAATAGTAAATATTAAAAATTAAAACTGAAAACTTTAAGAATGTGAAAGGAATAAAAAATCCAAATCAATTTATTAAGAGTGTAACCAGTGGTATATTATATTATATATATATATAGTGTCTATTTTCCATACCTGCCCCTAGATGGCACTTTGAGAGGGAGTATTTATATAGTTCCTATGATGCCTTTTAGTAAGATATCACCATTCTACAATAGTTCGCTAGCCAACTTGAAACTATGCGATATTTTATTATTCCATGTTAAGTATGTGAGTGTAAATTGTTGTTTTGTGTGTCTTGTGATGTGGAATCTAGAAGAAATCTCAATAAAATATGATTCCCAAAAACCAGTACTTTCATCTGCACAACACCAAGAGTATCTCTTCACTACAACGGTCAATTTATGCAGTACTTTTTTTTTTGTCATGGGTCATTTTTAGTAAACAGATTGTCACACAGTACGAAGTTGAAATACGTAAGGAAATTTCAGTTTGCACAATTTTAACAACATAGTAAAGGAATTAATAAAAAGTATACGAGAATAGATATATAACTTAGTTAGAATTGAAAAAAATATACTTTTAGAATAGAAACCTGTAGAATATTAACAGGATGTTTTTTTATGGGGGGGGACTATTTAACCAATTTATACATTTCAGTTATAGTTAAAATATAACAAACAAATGATAAGACATAATGTCTAACTTCTTTTTTCATCTAATTTTTTTCTCTTAAAACTTTTACTCTTCTTAACTGATTTTGTTACAGATATCTGGATAACATTAAGGCCAACTGCAAACGAAAACAAAGTAAAATGCACTTCATATATCAATATTCATTGGAAATAATAACAATAGTGAAAACAAACATCTTTCCATTCGGTTTTTACAAATGCATTATCGATTAAAACAGTCAACTATACACGTTATTTTAAACAAACGATTTAGATGACAATAAAAAATAAAAAAATCTGAGGTTTCCACAGGGGCAGTCGTTGAGATGTATTTACCCTGGACCTCCCCCACAGTTAAGTACCAACTCTCAACCGCATCCATCACGTCCTGCCTCCCTGTTGGCATGGCGGGAAAGGGCTGAGATTGCCGGGACCTGACAGCAAATGATGAGTCAAAGTGAAATGGCAAAATCGATAGGCACAAAGAGAAACGGGCCCTTAATAGAATCGTTGTCTTTCGCTCAGAGGGGAAGACTGATGAGGTGTCAGCAAAGGAAGACGAAGAGGCGCAAAGTTTCAAGAAAATCTATTTTCCCGCCGAGCTCGGAAGGGTACGTCCAGAAATGAAGTGAATCAATTACAGAAAATGGTTTTGCGTAATTTCAGTTCCGCTTGCCACCGTGACATAATAAGCAACAAAGGGGAGAATGGAAGATGGATAGTTGGAGCAGAGATGGAAGAGAGTGTAGAGAGAAAATAAATGAAACGTAAAATAAATGTGAATGAATAAAAGAATAAGTATAAAAAAATTAATAAAAATAATTACGTTTATAACTCTATATACTGATGTAAAAATGATTAAAATAGGGAAATTCTTTTATAGGGATTTTCTGCCTTCTCTAATAGCATTTTTGAAATTCTATATTCATGAGAAAGTACAGTACACTCCCGAGTATCCGGCCTAAAGTGGAGGAAGGGTAGGCCGGACAAGATAACAAAAAAGTCGGATAAGCCGGAGTTCTATGAACTCATTTCCTTGCCCACGAATACCAGAAGACAAAATTGTTATTCCAAAACTCACTCTTATAATACGTATTTTCTCACTTCTTATTGAGTCATAAGCCCTCCATTTATCTTAAGCCACACAGAATGTGAACTCGACCGAGGCCCGGTGAATCATAGAAGCAGTTACTGGTAATGTGTCGAGTTAAAATAGAAGGCTCTGTACTGGTAGTTTGTTTATATATGTTTGTATACTGCAATGCACGTTTCAAGAATTTATTGGAGAAAAGTAAGTTAAAGGATAAAAACTGTTCGCATTTGAACGTATAAATTATGTAGTGCCTAATTTAAATGCAGGAAAGATAAACAAAACGTTAAAGTAAATCGTAGGTTAGTTCTTAAGAAAATTGAAACAAGCTGATTTTATTTTTCACGAGTAAATAATACACAGATATGAAAAGGCAATTTAATAATAAAAAAGTAAAGGTAATCTTTTTTTTCCTTGAGATTTATTTCTTTAAACTTTTGTTTGGAAATAATTATTATTTATTCAAAAGAAAATTATTTCCATGTAAATGAGCCAAATGTATTTCCTTTTAATAATGCTTATGAAGGAATATTTGAGGCATTAAAGTGAAATTTCAGAATTTAAAACCCCTTAAATATCAACAGTAAATAATTAAACTAATTATATGAATTGAAAAATATAACAATTGTTATTAAAAATATAATCATAATGATTAAAAGTATTCTAAATTATACTATTTAAACCTAATAACTGACATTTTGAAATACCAAGAATATATTCGAGACGCTTCCAAAGCCTTAAGGAGAATTTTAGTACCAGCAACTGCCAATAGGTTTAATCCATTCCAGTATATAATATTTAATTTTTACCTTAAAAAAAAACTCAATATTTCAAAGGAATTTAAAGAAAATTCAATTACTCAACGTTCAATTCATCTTATTAGAAGAGCAAACTTAATCATTGGTTATATAAACCTTAACATAAAGGTTTCATTTCGATTTCCATGAATGCTACATAATCAATATATTTATAGAAAATAAAATTCTACAATAATAATAATAAACTTTTTTTTAGTTGAAGCCCGGAAATTGAAATATTCCGTCACAAAATATTTAAATTCATTGTCATAATAAAAGAATTTTAATGAGAAAGTTTGTAAATACGTAGAAACTTAAAAATACTAAAATTAATTATTTCTGCTTATTAAACAAAGGTTTTATTGGACGCTCTTATTAAAACTATATCAAGCACATTATAGATAATATTAAACTGTAGCTGCTGTGAAACAGCTTAGACAGTCGTAAAGCTTTCTATGAATTTCACAACAATGAATTTCACGGTAGCACGGAATTTCAAAATTCATATTCCCAGTCTTAAAATATTTTATCTACATTTATAAGAAGAATCTTAGTGCGTTTGAATTATCCGTAAAGGTGGAGTTTCGACTTTTCGAATAAACCATAAACCAATTGCGTCACATCTCTGAGTTCATGTTTTCTGAATTTTCGAATATAGTTTAGCTCATACCAGTGACATTGCAGGTTAATAATTCTACACTGTTTTTTTTTTTGCCCTTAATACCTCTTTTGTAGGCCAAATTATGAACAATCATGTATTCATCAACTCATGTGCATAGTAAAAGTTTGACAGAGATATTCTTCAAAAACTAATTTTTAAAAAATCAAATTCTGACTAATAATTTTAAAAAAACGAATTATTCATTGGAATAGAACAGTTTATCCTGTTTAATCCAGGATTCTGTTCCTTTTATCAAAGAGCATTATGCTTTATTATCAAGTATTCATTATACACAGAAAAGCGAAATTCATAATAAGATATAATTAGGCAACTAAAATTATTAGAATTGCAGTCAGTCTGCGTAGTTTCATAACAAATAATCGTTGCACATGTAGCTTCATAAATAAGACATCAAGAAAGCAGTTGTTATTAATCAATTACGGGATGGTAAAGAATGTTATATGTCACCATAAATGCTCATTATTTTCCACGTTCTAAGGAAACTTGTCGGAAATATTACGATTTCCGAGTGACGTTTCTTGAAAGATGGAAACGATAAACGGCCATTCATACCTAAACACGAGCATAAAAATCCCGGACATCCGGTGTGTGCGCGAATTTCTCTCTGGACTGTTTCCAACCCTCAAATAAACTTCTCAGGATGAAGAAACCGAGATTCCGAAATTTCGCACAATTCAGGTTGTTTCTTTTTTGACGTCCGCTTACTGGGTTTCAGCGTCTGTTCCAAGAAAAAAGGGATTCCCAGACAGATTTTTCAATCCCAGCTGCTGTTAGCTGAATGGGAGGAATTCTTCCACAGAATAAGATTTTTCGAAAAGAATTGCATTATGAATTGAATAAAGAAATTTCGGCTTTGAAAACGAAATGTTTGATAAAAATTCAATGCTGCCTCTTAAGAAAGATACTTTTTTTAATGTAATTTCATAGAAGAGTAACAGCAGATTAATATGAATGTTCGTCTCTGAACAAATAGAGAATTTCAACTGGATAATGTGGCAGGCATTAACTCCAGTAAAGAAACCTAGAACGGTTGTTATCGCTGCACTTTCCCGTATAACTAATTGCTCAATATACTCAAGTATTTGTCCAGTTTTGTAACTCTTTGCATTCGGAAAAGTAATTCAATGCATATTTATTCACTTAAGACAAAGAATTCATCATCGCTCCGAAAATTAAATATGTATAAATTGTTTTAATTTATATTTTCCCGAATTATTTTCCACGTCTTCTTAATATTTTGTAGGCATTTTTATCAATTAAAATTTTAAAAAATAAACAATAAAACTTCAAAAGGATGCATCGGCTTGAATGGTGAGTGAGAGACACCATCTGAGTGCAAAGGGTTAAAAAAAATAAAATTTCGTACTCAATTTGTACTTGTTTCCTTTAATCGACGGCGATCCAAACTAAAATTTTCGTGTCAACAGATACTTCATTTTATTCAATTTGTTGCATTTTTGATTTGCCAGGATGACACAGACAAACATCGGTTGTTGAATAGAAGGAAGGTCTGTCAGTAAACAGACCATCAACCCATTGGTAGATTTAGATCACAATTTGAATCAAGTCTATAAGTCCAAAAAGAAAACCATCAATCACATTCCGCCCATGTACTTGTTGCGTTTTTGAATTAGAGAAAGACAAGGATGAGCAGTCAGATTTCCCGCAGACAAATTCAGTTCAAATTGAAAAGCAAGCAACAATTCTAGCATTAAGATGATACAAAATTTTATCTGTTTAGCTTGATGCGATGTTGCGTTACAGCGTTCAAAATCAGGCAAACATTTTGCCAAAAATAATTTTTTTTTCTTCAGATGAAGGGATACTAAAAAGTCGAAATCTGCCTAAATTCAAGGATCGATTATTTTTTTTCGTCGATTGCAATGCTTTCACCTCAAATATTAGAAAATCACAATACAAGGTAAAATGGATAACGTTTTCATTAATCATATAGAACAAAATGCCATCTCATACCCAGTATCCGTAATCATTCTGATCACGGAAAGGTTTGATGGGCATGTTACGGGAATTTTCTAAATACCAAAATATTTGCAGTAGAAAAATAACTATGCAAAGAATTCACAAAGAAATGATAATAAAATGAAACCATTTATAAAGATTTTCTACATTAAAAAATAAAGAAAAATTATTTGGAATAATAATATGCAGAGAAATAAAATGTAAGAAGAAAACACATGAATTCTGTGTTGACTTGTTATCATGACATAGTAGGTGACGCAGTTATAAAAATCAAATAGAAAATAATTTGGTTAATGGTAACAAAGAAAAACTCTTAGCCAAATTATTTTCTATTTGATTTTTATTACATAATTTCATAATCACATACTTTAATAAATATCTTATGTCAGTTTGAATTTTATGTATAAGTGACTCCAAACTAGAAATATTTATTGATGGCGCTAATCAGGTAAAACATTAAAAAATATCAGTAGATTTGATCAGACCTTCGTTTCAGTTTTAGTCCAGCATCGATTTCTCAGTTTCAATTCAATCGCAGTTGACAAAAATTTGTATTTCAATTCTAATAAAAAATTGAAATGACATCTAAATGACTAAAAGATTAAAGGGGTAAAAACAAATATTTTCACCATAAAGAAACAGAAAGATATTACTGCGTTACAGCCCAATTTTAACTTAGATGCATCATCCATTATATCTCGCCGAAAAGTAAATGATTTTTCAGTCTCATTTAAAAGAAATATTCTACTGTAGCTCATAAAAGGTAATAAATATTTTTTCTATAGTTCGTTCCTCCATTATAAAGCAACAAGAAACAAATGAGAGAAACTGAAATTCAATTTCAGGATGAAAGTTTAGCCCCTCAGCACAATTTGTTATAACTCTGAAGTTTTCAGAAGAGATAAAAAATATCCTCGACACACAAATGATAAATATAACTCTTCAGAGAACTTCTTATTAATGAAAAAATTATACCACATGCAGGAAAGATTTCCCTATCTGTCACTTTTCTTTCCTTCTCTGAATGGGAGGGTGGAATGGTCGTTGCCAAGGCAACGGAGGGGTCCTCTTTCATCAAGATGTCGGATTCAATTGGAAGTGCAATGAATTTATCCGTGGGGGTTGAATTTTAATTCTAGGGTGGAGGATGCACTTCGACTTCACGTCCGTACCATCAAATTAGAATTCTGGAACATGAGGTAGGGAGGGAGAAAGGGACTAAATTAGAAATTGCCAGCAGGCAATTACATTACAAAAAAAAAAAAAAAGAATAAGTGCAAAGGGTAAATAAATGGGGGCGGTTATGGGTTTTAATAAATGTCTTCATGAGGTGAATTTTTTGGCTTCATTTATTCTTAATTTGTTTCTTAGTAAATAATACAAGTTTTTAGTGTTTAATTTGTGAACTTGAAAACGAAAAATTGGAATTAATAAAATAAATTTTATCATCTGAGGATAAAATTATATTTTCAAGGATCCCATTGAAAAGCGGATGAAAATTGTTTAAGTGATTACATTCTATTAGATGTGTTAAATGACAAATTAAATACTGAATGTGTTCGATAGCTTTTAAAAATTATTTTCTTATAAGTGTAAAATAACAGTTAATGAAATTTCAGATATATATTTTAACTTCTTTTAAAGTGATTAATGGCACCATAATAGTATAATGTGATTAACAACACATAAAGTACCAAAGAAATTAAACAACATCGTGATTAATTAATAAAAAAAAGTTAAAGTAGACAGACTTGCAGTACAAACAACTGCAAAGCAATAATCACAATCACAAATAAGCAAGTACCTCCATTATATATCACCGAAATATAAAAAATAAAAATAAATGAAAAATGAAGAATTAAATAAGGATAAATAAACAGAAAATTATTTAAAACAATAACTTAGCAAAATTTGAAAACAATACTATAAATATGGATGAATTTCTTTACGATTTTTATTAACAGACGCTCAAGAATCTGAAAGAAAAATACAGAGATTCAAATAGTTACTTACACGATCTTACTTGGGGGTCAATACTCACAGTTTAAAACTCAGAGAAAGAATAGAACCTGACAAGATTTGAATCATATCAGGACCGGCTATCGGTTAAAACACTAAAGAAAGAATATATTTTAAAAATTGTACTATGTGAACTTCAAAGAACTTATAAAAGGACACGCCTAGCCACGGACTTACGGGTGGGGCACATAGATGCTATCTGTGCCCTCTCATCAAACTAAAATTAGCATACTTCTTAATCTAATAAGAACTGTTTGTGGAATATTTATGGGTATATTGATACAAATGAACTTCACCTTTTTGCAAAAAAATATAGGATCCGCCCTTCTCTAAATCCGCATTTAACTATCCACCAACATGTCGATAACCAGACACTACCTTATATAAATTGACTCAGACCTCACACAACCTTCGGTTACTCCGTTTCATAACGGTGACTGGAAATTGAACCTCCGATCACCGAGTCCGGACTGATGCAATGAAGAAACCCATCAAATATCCATTTCCGGAACACGGTAGAAAGAAGCAAAAGAGTTGCCGAGGAAAAATTTTCCCCATGGGGGTGCAGGGCAGACGACAGGTAAAGCATACGCCCAAAAACTAGTACTTGTCCCACTTCCTCGGTGGTTTACAGAAGGGGTTGCCGCAAAAATTTCCAAGGACACCTCTACGATCGATTGCCCACTGCGACACTTTAATGGTCATTAGAAGTCGCCGCGAAAAGAGGAATTTTCATTACCTAATGAGGATGTAGTAATTATCGCGAAACAGTTAACAGTGTTATGGATGTTCTCTACAGCTGGTTTAGAACGACTAAAAGGGATAACAAATTACTGAAAAATTTAATACAGGAATTCCAAAACCAAAGCTATTTACGTTTTCATTTCAGAAATATTTAAATATTTTAAAGCATTTTTGCCACAAACTAAAAATCCTAGTACTATCGAAATATATTTAATGAGAATGCTGTAAGAAAATTTAACCCTCTGACTGCGTAATTTTTAAAATTGTTATTCAAATGCTATGTTTACAAATAAGTGAACTAATACTATATGTTACACGATAATAATATGATTTAATAAAAATCTGTAATCGTAAAAATAAGCACACTAAACTGCGAAAAACGCGGGATGTAATAGAAAATAAACCCATTGTCAACCCCTGGAAATTGTGGGATAAGCAGCTGGAAGGTTAAGCTTAAAATGTAATATTTTATGATATTAATTATAATTTTATAAATTGTTTAACATCAGAAAATATATATAAAATATACTACATTAACTTAAAGCTTAAGAACTGACACATCCTCCATACGGTTCTTTTTTTCAAGATTACGATGATATTTTAGAATTTTTAAGAAGTGTCTAAAATAATTAAGTGCATTTAAATCGAAACTACCAACAGATCTGACAGTTTAGCTTTTTTTTTTTTTCTTTTTGCTTTTAAACAATTTTGCTCTATTTTATCTGCTGAAACCACCCAAGTTTCTAGAGTCTTGGAATAATTTCTATTTTTATATAAACAACTGAAATAAATAATAATATCCATTTAATTGCAAATTGCAGTTTACAAATATAAATAGAATACAGAATTTCGATGATCGATATGTCATTCCATTATTTCAAAACATTTAAATGGGGTTACTGATTTAACAACTTCAGCGTTTTGAAATAAATATTTTACGAGGGAAGAAATGAACAGATGGCCTTGAGAAGTCAAGAATATATCGCAGTCAGAAGGGAAATACTAGTCAAACTTTAATAATTTTTATGGCTGAAGTATTGAGCAAATAATCCAACTTGATGATTATTTAACCCAAGTTAATTATTTAGTCATTCATGAAGAGGAACTCGACGGCACATGATTGTTCTAAATGAAGCAGTCAAACTTTTAGTACATTTATAAAGCATAATTTTATGCAAACAAGCTCATAATTTTTAATAACACTTTTACCAACACGAAAAAAGCTGAACAAAGAATAGTAATGTAAGGAAAAAGCATTAGAATAAAATGCCACACATCACAACTCACCACTCGATATTCAGCAAATTGTAAAAGGATGCAACGTCACTCATAAATAAAGTATCAATCATAAAAAGCTTCATTTCTTAAATTATCACCTTTGGAGTAAATGCGCATGCGCCATATTCACTCTAAAGAGTCATATGATTAAACAAAAAAAATGACAAAATGAGGATAAATTCAACGGAACCTATAGTAGTTTAAATTACTTATTTTAAAGATGCGTTTTTTTTTTTTTTTACATCGCACCCAAATGGGCTGGTAAACCAGAAATGCTGGACCGCTTTGAAAAACCACGTGATTGTAGTGAAGATAACTCAATGAACCAAAAGGGAGATGCGAAGCTTTCGATATAAAGCACAAATCATACATACTTTAATTCACATTTTATTACACTGCACCGGGATCGGCTATAAAGCCAAAAATGCTGAATGGGAAAGCGGGTTGCTACGAAAACCTTCAATTTTGTTGGTAAGACACAAAGGAAACACAATCGTACTTCTGAAAATTTCCGAGATACAACAAGAAATTATATGAGAAAACAAATTTTTAAAGGAACGACTGAAACACTGTTCCACTTGCTACGGTTGAATGATCTCTGATGGATGCTCAATGATTGGATTTAAATTTTTAAGAAATTAAGAAAGAAAGAAAATTGGAAACTTATTTTCAGAAGAAAAATAAAAGAATTGAATGTTACACGAAAAAGGAAATTTAATATATAAGCCAGCTTCAAACTCTAGTCTGTTCATAAAAGATGAAGCAACACTTGCTTTTCTATCTGTTCGAGAACTGTTTCGCACAAACAATAATAATAAGCACTAGAGTAAATAATTCTGAAAAGTTCCGATTTCATATCATATCTCACCCATTTCTGAAGTTCCTTCAAACCTGAAAACATGAGCCACCCCCGTGCCGGGCTGCATAAAATTATGAAAGAAGTGGTGCGTTTGAATGCGCTCAGACGTCCAATATCCCACGCGCCTGCTTCAACACCCCCTCCCACTCGAATCCACCAGAAAACCACTCAATGACGTCATCCAACACCCCCGCAAGAGGAAACATATCGCGACAGCATCAATTGTTGCCTTGATTTATCCTCGACAATTTTTTGAAATGATCAATAAAAGACTGTAATATGATTGCTTTTCAAACTAACGGCGGGAATACAATGGAAGAATATAGCTGTCCACGAAAAACCCGGGCCTCCTCTCCATCCCACTGAAACACCATCTAAAAATCATCAAATAATCTGAAGAAAAAAAAAGTTACATGCATCTGTAATGCCTCAAATAGATATTTAATTTGCGATGATTTGTTATCTCAAAACTTTCAGGAAAATGTCCGTTATTATTATTTTATTTATTTATTTTTGTCCATGAAGCCTATTTACATTCCCTTGAAAAATAACCATACTATGCTCAAAAATTCAATTTTTGTATCCACTGTGCAAGCAGAAAGTCATTAAGGTCATTAGCAATCAGCTGACAAGAGTGATTTCATTTGTAACGACCCCTGTACAAGCGGCTTCGCTTGCGTTTATCTGTTCTACATGCAAGTAAAAAAAAGGAAAAGAAATACTTTTACGTTGTTCACTTTTTATATTCAGACAACGAAGTATAAGATATTCAATTGTAATTCATTGTTAATATAAAGATTTCAAATAATATAATTTTAGCTCAAATTTAAAGCATATATACAAAGACTGCTTGGAGCTATTAGAATATAATTGACTAGAAGAGAAATATTGAATTTCAAAATTTATATTGTTTTTTTAAGAGATAAAAATTTATTTAAAGAAATTAACCATGTCAAGAAACAGCAACCTAAAAGCTCTTTGGCGTCAGAAAATAAGCTTATGAATTAATATTTGACGTAATAACACATATAGACATTTTAATATAAATTACTACTAAAAAGAGAATTCTGGCAATTAAAAATTCACAGCAAATAAAAAAATTTCACGTAGTAAATGTAACGTGCGCGTTGAAGAATGTCAACACGCATATAAACAGACATTTATTTAGAAAATATTTTTAATTGTGTTTATTTTTATTTATTTATGTAAGTTTTATGGTCTGTTTTCATATCCATTCTATTTCATGAGCTTTGTTATTCAAATATTCTATAATTTGTAATCATATATTCAAGATCGAATTTTAAACTTTTACAAAAGACAAACAATAGTTAGAAGGAGGGGAAAAAAATCTCTGAACTCAAGATAATACAAAATTAAAATGTGTAGTTGGGGAAACAAAAAGCTAAAAGGAAATATTTGTTAACTTATTTTAAAAACAATGACTTTGAACACTAATGTGATAAAATACATAATACAATAAAAATTAACAAATTTTCTCCCAAGGGAAATAAAATCTTACTCAATGAACTCAAACTAATATCAAACAGCACAAAAAAAAAAGGAGGGGGATATATCAGCAGGACGTATGTGACAAAATTACATCAAACAGTTACAGAAATTGCAACATTTTTTAAATACAGTGTTTAATGGTGAATTACAGCAGACATGTATTAAAATTTTTGCTTTTCTTCTACATATTGATAGCAGAACTATAATGTTCTTTAGAAGTCAACTTAACATTATCAAAAACGTGCTTGAGATATTACGTGTTTCAACAATGCGATAGGTTAAATATTTCAATAAAAATGAAATTGATAAAAAAATTTAAATAAACTTTGAAAAAGTGATTAAAATTTAGAGAAAAAAAACTGTTTTGTAATGAAATTGATATTACTATAAAACTAATTTGTTTACGATGACATAAAAATTTTTTTTTGTACTGTGCTTTGTTCAAAAGCTTTGGTGCAAAAACATAAAATCTTTCATCCCCCCCCCTGCCTTCAATTCCTTGAAATGATTGTAGAAGCTTTTTAATGCTGTAATTAATTTCTTTAGTTGTCAAGGTGCATACGAGCGAAAATTTCGTTCCTATCAAAGGATGTGGAATTGTACAAAAAATAAAAATGTATTTATTTTTGCACAATTCCACATTTTATTATGTATTTATAAATAAAACTGTAACATGATAAAACCTGGCTTCTCTTTATGCATTTCAAATTATAGATGATAGAGAGGAAATCAGTTCTTCTATAAAAAGAAAAAATCGATGGGAAAAAACCTCCTCAAACAAATATGATTAAATGTTGTATGCACGACACTATTAACTTATTAGAATTATTAACAGTTATTATAAAGAGAATTTTAGGTTGGTGTTAAGTTTATACATTAAAAACAGTTAAAGATTTTCTAAAATACTTTATTTGAAAAATGTAAAGAATTTCGAATTCAGAATTTATTTGAAGAATTTCGAATTTAAAATCTGTATTCCTAGTTGTAGAAATGCAAATTAAAAATTAAATTTAAAACATCATAGATTTTAAACCAAACGTCCAAACGCAATTTTTTTTACATCACGAAGAATTAATAATAACATACGAGTAGAAATTAATCATATCTATACATATTTTCCGTCATAACTTTTTAAAAAGCAATGAAGGGCATGATGAATGCGCAAAATTGCAAGTTAGTAAAAACTTTTTGAAAATAATTTAATTTCATTTGCTTTCGAAAAACTTTCTTCTAAAATTCTTTTGAAAACAAGGTTCTAATATTCCTTGTAATCACTACTGCAGATAAATAAATAAAATACCACCAAAACAAACAATAAATGAGGGTTTATTTATTTATTTTTTTACTCTACAAAATAATCCGAGAAATGCATATTAAAATTGGCAGAAAACTCTTCTAATTTATCTTACAATACTTTAGTTATCAATTACAATTTTTTAAATCTATAAATAAATGTTAAGATATATAGGAAAAATAATTCAAGATTGATTTATAATTTTTTCGATTACCTTAATTAAAACTCTAAATGTATACGTAGAATTCTTTAAAAAAGCATTCTCATTTTAAATTAAAAATTATATTGAGCAATTAATTAAAAATCAAATAACTTAAAACTGATTTTAAAAAGTAAAACTATGAAGATTGTTATTGTAAATTTGTTTCAAAGCGCAGTGTTGGACTGAAATAGTGCACTATTTGTTAGCGGTTATATAACACATTTACCCATTAGAGTACATTGAACGACATAAATTTTACTCCAAACACATAAATCTTTTATAACACATCTTTACGACATTTGCGTTTATGTTTCTTCAATTTATACTATAAAGCGCAGCTAGCATTTTTCTTTTCTTTCTTTTCCTTTTAATCGCAGCTGACACAAAAATGCAACGTGAAATGTAAAGCAATTTTGAAGAGAACCTTAAAAGATGGTACTTTCTAAATTTATCACTTTAGATAAGACTTCTTAAACAACGGTTGTCTGTCGCTACTTACATATTGGATCATACAACTTGGAATAACACGCATTTCTCATAGTTTTTTCAATACAAATGAACAGAAATAAGTTAAAAAGTCAATTTGAAAAGACCCATTCAAAATTTGTAGATCAATATATTCAGTTACATCTTTATATTAATTACAGTAAACTCACAGAGATTATTTATTCGAAAATGTTTTTAAAAAACTTTAGTCGCATTAAAAAAAAAAAAAAGGAGATTTAACATATATACATACAAAAAGGATCTAGTTTCTTGCCAAAAATTAAATCAGCAAATTTGTAGGTGTAGAAATCTGATGATTATTAAGTCATAACTATGAACAAAAAATTATTTGCAGTTTTTTTTCGACCATTTTGCAAATTATTCCCGGAAATGGTTTATCTGCACCTGACGACGAATCAATAGATTCAGCGGATAATCGAGAATTAACTGTACTATAACTCAATGCTTAACTGACCAATTTTATTGACCTCTTATTATTGCAAAATTTGGGTTGTGAAAAAAAAAATTCGTACGAAGTCGAACGTACGATTTTCTTTCCCTCATTACAACAAAAGAACGAACGAAAAGTTTTGGTTGAAATGCCACTAATTAAACAAAATAATATTGTAACTTGGAACTTCTCTAATAGCAGGTTCCGACATCAAATAGGGTCACCAACAAAAATTTTAGATTGCGAAATCATTAATATAGAATTCGGTCATTTTCTTCAATATTTGTGTGCAAAATTATTCAGTATGTGTTTCAGTCTAAAGCATTTCATAAAATTCCAATAAACATAACAGAATTTCTTTTTGCTTATTATTATTCATTGTATAGTTTCTTACCTACAGTAAACTTCCAATAATCAGGCAAGTATCTGAACTGAAGGTGAGTTTACATTCGACCAGTTATGAGATGGCCAGTAGGTAGTGCATGCGTAGAAACGGTCTGCCAAAATTTCATAAGAAAGATTCAGGCATTCCATGCTTGGCAATAAATTGCCGTTTTGGTGTTCATGAATTTTTCTTCTTCACTGTGTATCATATTAAAATGATGAATATTTATAGAAAGAAACATGGTAAAATAAAAAATAAGGTCAACATACCTAAATTTGGAGAACTATAGAAAAGAAATGGCAAATAAAATGAGGAAGAAAACCTCGCATCAGAAAGAACAAAGAGCAAGAAATGTCGGAATTAATAATAATATAATAAGTGATCAATTTTTTCACGTTAAAAAACCCGCCAAATTCTACAGACGCATGCGCAGTAAGAAAAAGCACAATAAAGCGGCATGTTGCTCTCTGCTACTTGTGAACAGCATTTTTCAGCTTTTCTATGCATGTGCTACGTACTGGCCGTCTAATAACTGGCCGAGTTAAACCTAGCATGAGGATTACCGGATTAATGACAGTGCGTACAGTGAAAGTTGACATTTTTAAAAACAATTTTAATAACAAAATTTATATATTTAATGATTTAAAATATTATAAAATACAGAAAGATATAATGTATATACTAAATATTACAAAATATAATAGTATTCTATCGTTTGAATCGCTGAGATTACAAGCATCGACATGAAATACCCTGCTTTTACCTTTAAAGTTTCACCACTGATTTTTCTGAAAATACCTGACTGCTGTTGGAGCCGGATAAGTGAATTGCCGGATTAAAAAGAGACTAATGCATGCGTAAACTTGAAGGTGAGAAAATAAATTTTGGCACACAGGGATTTTTTCGTGGAGTATGTTTGCAATCGAAACGGAGAGTCATGTAGAAGACGTTTAGGAACATTTATATCTGTACACAAAATGTCGACAAAATCACAATGTTTTACATTTGCTATTCATGCCCTCGTCCTGTGCACGCGCCACTGTTCAAATTACAGTCTGGCAGGAAAAAAAGACCAAGTTTCTCTTCATTGTAAAAACATCAGCAGCACCCAATTGGAGAGCACGAGCGGCAGCTGCATCCACAAGTGCTTGTCACTTCTACCTCGTATTGACAGACCTGTCGTGTATGACAATATAACACAAGTGTGCCACTCGAGGCTTTAGAGAGCAGGAGCACGGATCGTTCGTTTCCTGGCGTCTCCAATATGACTTCATTTCACTCCAGGGAGTTGAAGAAATCGTTGTATATTTTGTTTAAAACAATTGTGCAGCTCACAGCAAACAAGTGCAATGAGAAATTAAATAGATGATTGCTTTTCAATTGAGAAAGAGATACATATAAATTGAGTAACAAAGAGATTACTGATAATATTTATTCGATATATTCTGCAACCAGTAGGGGTGATTTTTCCGAAACATTTTTTTGCATACTCTTTATTAAAGATGCAATCTTCTTTTTCTCCTATATAAAAAATGCGGACCTTCGGTCAGGCCATGAACGTCCTCTGAACATGCGCAGATTTTTATTTTAAGAAATCTGCATAGCAGCGTTTTGCGCTTCACAGTGTAATGGAAACCAAATATGCATTTTGGATGATTTTTTTAAAGACCGATTGTATCCAAAATTTGACAAAGAAGCTACAGTAATAGTAAAAAGATTTCATGCCAAACTCCTTTATTTCAATCGTTGTGTTTCTGAGTTATCACGTTTTTATGCCGTCAAATACACAACAGACTTGATTGATGATTTTGGTCAAAAATTCAGTACGGATGATTTGATAAATTTAATATTTTTAGATGCTAAAATTGTCGACTGCATTTTATCTGTCATTTCTTAAAATTTGGTAGTTACCGAATTCACTTGCAATCGGACAGACATATAAACATTTCATTCAAAATTCGTTAAAATCTACAGATCAGTAGATGAAAGTGTAGATTGTAGTGAAAAGATCACACAGCAAATTTCAAATCGCGCAGCTCAAAGCATTCTTAAGTTACCCCATTCACAGACAGACGCAATACCAAAAGTGTGCTTTTCGGATAGGAGGAGATCTGAAATACAGAAACTCATAAAGATTTTCAAGTTCGAATTTTTTGGCGATTATGATACTTGTATTATAATAATGTACACTTTGCGCATAAGAAAGTAAAAATCTGAGTTGAAACAATCTCTTAAAAATGCACTCCGATTTGCCACATTTTAGGTAAAAAATCCTCCCCAAAAAAACTCACATTTTTCTAATGAAATGCAGATGTATGCAATTAAACATGAGAACATTTATGTATGCAATAAAACTGTGATAATATTATAAAGTTTTACTCATGTTAGATAACAGGTAGAAAAGACTAAATATTGCAATCACGTTTCTGAATCACTTCATTAAATCCACACATTGTTCAAGATTAAAATACCTTAATGAACCAATCATACCAGCTTCTCTCTGATATAAAGCTCTCTGCCATGAATGATCATGATAAAAAAAATTTTTTGGAAATGTCAGAATGAATATTAACTCGAAAATAGAATTGTTATTTTTAATTTGATGCAAATCTAAATCAAATGTGAGGTCTCCACAGGCGCCTTATAATTTCAGAACAATCCATAATCTGACGTGAGAATGTGTTTTGATTCACTTGCTAACTAAGCACCGTTAGAAATTACTTACTTTTATCAACACCATTACTTTATCTTACTTTACTTTTATCAACACCATGTTTAAACAAAAAACTGGAAACCATGAAAATAGAATTGCGCTAAGATGAAATATTAAATTATTACACTGAATGATTGCGTAAATGATACACTGAATATGGGATCAAAATATTCATATATGCAATTGATATTAAAATCTAATGTATGTTTGTAAATTAAAAAAAATAACTGAATTCCCAGTTTTACTGTTGTCATAAAATTTGCTATACGGTAAATTTATCACATTAATTTCCGGCTTTTGCAAAGCTACCATAAAACTTACTTTGTCCAAGATAGTCCACTTTACATAAAATAAACTTTGAAGTGTTAAAAAAAATGTGTTCTCTTTAAAAAAAAAAATTAAATTAGTATTTATAATTTTGTAATAAAATAGCAAAAACAACACATGACGATTACGATGAATAGAAGTCATCAATTTAAATAGAACCAAATTGCTCTTTGAATAAAATATCCTGTTTTATACCCAACACAAATCTATGGCGGGGAAAAAAAAAAGAGACCTGATTTACTCCCGGGACAGTGGGGGCGTATTAAAAAATAAACGGGCTGGGAAAATCACGACACGTTTTATTGGCAGCAGGGACTACCACACAACGCAATCATGGCACGAAAGGGGGGGGGGGTTGCAGGCAAAATGGCGACACGGGGAGGGGATGCAAAATAGCCTCTGGAAAATTCTCTCCTCCCCATTGTGTGAGGCCGGATCGATGCCGGATTTGAAATTGGGGATGGGGGTGGAGTGCTCGCTCACTTGAAAGTATCGATCGCTAGCCGGATTTAAAAAGACAGTGGGGAACCCCTTTCTTTTCTGACACTATATTATTATTGAACAGCAGGGTTCAATCCTTTCAACAACCAAACGTAAAAAACTCTGCAAAAAAAAAATGCATAAATATGTTTCGACTTTTTGGTCTATCAGACAACTTAAAAAAACGTTTGATATAAGAATCTCTTATTCTGTTTAACACTCAGTCGATATTAACATGAGTATATTCAAATTATTCACTTGTACAATTTAAAAAGATCCAAGTTACCTGTACCGTACCGGACTAATGCCTCCATTACACAAAGTTACAAGATTCAAACCGCATTTACACATTGGTTTTAATGTTCGCATACTGGAATAATTTCGAAGTTTCTCGCCAAAAGAATCCTGGTAGCAAGGATTTGGCTTAACTCTTTGCACTCGAATGTCTTCTCTCAGCCACCATTCAAGACGGTGCATCATTTTGTCATTTTATTTATTTTTTAATTTTAATTGTTAAAAGTGACTAGTTAAAAAGATTATTTATTTTTCAGGGAAACTCAACTGAAAACATTTGCATGTATTTATTTTTTGGTGTAATACACATGTTCACGTATTAAATAAATAACTATGCATCGAATTATCTTTCCGAGTGCAATGGGCTAAGATAAGAAGTTCACAAATTTGACACTCGATTCCATTCAAGTTGCTTTTAGGTAAGCATGTTAAATTACTCCTTCAATCAATGTTGCAGAAAAATTTGAAAAGTGAAATGTTTTTCTAATTCTATCTTCTCATTTGAATTTTTTTTAATGGAAAGTCTGTCTTTAGTTGTTCTCGCGTAGCTTTGAAATGAGACACTGACCTTGCAAAACAAACTTTTCAAATTCGATAACAATTCACATGATTTCACTTTCTGGGTAACTCATGATGCAATTCCAAATTAAATAATCTAGGGAATCAAATAACGTAAACAGTAATCTCGATTTACGGTACGAGAATGAAGTTACTAGTTTTTCATGCTCCTGCTCTCGCTTCCAATATTTCCCATTTTTGATTCACCAGATTACAAAAGTCCATTAGAAATTATAGCAGATTTGTTGCGTTGAATGCAATAATTTTATTTTGGTATTACTGGATAGTTCATACTTAATAGTTTTATTGTGCAATAGCCGGTGCCTATTCTACGTCAAGAATGATTGGATGCAAGAGTGATTCGAAGGAAGACATTTCTGCTGGAAAAAGTGTTCATTGAATGCATTGAATGTTCAGAGCATGCTTTAGTTTCGCGAAACCACCTATTTGCGTTCAAACGTTGTTATGGACACTATCTTCCTGAAGAGTAGGCAATAAAGGGATGGTATGAAAAATGAAAACGCTTTCCTGATATCACTTTTCTGAATATTTTTCTTTTGTGTCCATATCAAGGACACAGTCTTTGCCACATCAGTTGCCTATGTCGAAAAACTCAAGGCTAGCATAAAAGATGCCTTTTGTACAAATATAACTGACATGTTAGGGAACATTTTGCGAGAACTAGAATACCGCTGTTAATTATACCGAATTACTAAAAGGACACACACTGAAATTTACTGAAGTACAGTGGCTCCCAAAATTGAGTATACACTATACTCTTTCTTTAATTTTATTCTTTTTGATCTTAACATTCCTATTTATGGCTAATATTTATAAGAACGACAAAATATACATTAACAAAAATATTAGGCTAAAAAACAAAACGGAGGAATCAATAATATTTTTATTACAGTAATTTTTATGTCAAAGTTGCAAATTCCAAAGTCGCAAAATTGAGTATACATCTAGTAAAATCTGTAAACAAAAAGAGAAAAAGATAAATTAATATTTTGTTGCATATCCTTTTGCATTTAGAACAGCTTGTAAACGGTGCGGCATTGAGTTGACAAGAATTTGAGTTGTTTTGCCGGATATTTTCGGCCATTCTTCTTGTAATACTCTTTTTAAGTGTTCCTTGCCCCTAATATTGGGTTTTTGAACTGATTTTCCTAACTGTGCCCACAAATTTTCAATCACATTGAGATCTGGAGATTGAGGAGGAGTGTGCAATTGCAATTTACAATTATACAACAATCATAACTTAACTATTTTAGCTATATGCTTCGGGTCATTATCTGGTTGAAGCAGAAAACTTGATCCTAAACCCAAATTCTGGGCACTTTGTTTTAAATTGTTCTTCAATATATCCAAATATTTGATTTTGTCCATGATTCCATCAATGAAAACTAAATTTCCCAATCATTTTGCAGACACACAGCCCCATACAAGAAGTGAACCATCTCCATGCTTGACAAAAGTATTGGTGTTTTTAAGAAGAAGTTCAGAATTGGGCTTTCTCCAAACATAACATCGACCATCAACCCAAAAACATTGAACTTACTTCGTCACTGAATATTACTTGATTCCAGAAGTCCGGAGATTTTGAAATATGACTTAGCAAATGAAATTCTTTTCTCTCCATTTACTTTGGAAATGAATGGTTTTGTTCTAGCTACGCGACCATTATAATTTGCTTTTCAGATTCTCTTCGAATTATTTCTGCAGAAACACACTTTCCAATTGTTCTTGAAGTAAATGTAGCAATTTTTGTAGCATTCACCTTAGGATTGTTTACGACCTCTCGAATAACTCTTCTCTTGGTCGTGACAATGAGGATTTCTTTTCTTCCTCTTCCAGGTTTATTAACAATTTGGCTATATATTTTATACTTCTGGATAATTTTTTGAATGCATCCGTGACTGCGTTGAATTTCCCTTGAAATTCCTCGCAGAGATTACCATCTTCAGACAATCGAATAACAAGTTTCCGAATTTCAACATTTTTTTTTTTTTTTTTGAGCTTATTATGATAACCTAAACGTTTGTTTTCGCTTAGAAATCAATGATTTCGAATCAACGTAACAAAACTATTTTATTTATTCATTTAAAAATAAATAATAGTAGTCAAGTCGCATATTTTATAAAGTGTATACTCAATTTTGTGACTTTGGAATTTGTAACTTTGACATAAAAATTACGGTAATAAAAATATTATTGATTTCTCCGTTTTGTTTTTTAGCCTAATACTTTTGCTAATGTATATTTTGTCGTTCTTATAAATATTAGCCATAAAGAGGAATGTTAAGATCAAAAAGAATAAAATTAAAGAAGAAAGAATATAGTGTATACTCAATTTTGGGAGCCACTGTACGTGGTCTGAAGCAAGTTTTATAATACTTATAATGTATCTAAACAATTGCAATAGTTTCTGTACCGTAATTCTTTATAATCAGGACAAGACTTCCTGCTGATTTTGTATAATACGCATAATAATTCATAAATGAAAACAATTTTTTTTTTTAAAAAAAAAGAAATTTGTCCAATTTTTTTAAATGAGCGGGAAACGATGTCCAGAACTGATCAAGTAGCTTATATAATTCGAAGTTGTCAATCTTGCTAAGCAATAAGACGAAAATCGATATCAATGTGCACAAGTGAATAGCAGAAATTCGATGAGTTTACAGATAAGCATAAAGAAATGACTACTAAAGAATCCGGCACCGCAGATCTAGGTCTACAGAAAAGCAATAGATAATTGCAAGCTTGACAAAATGCTTCGGCTTAGTTGAAAAAATGCCCAATAAACTGTGGAGACAAGACTCTAATTTGTAACATATTTCAGCTACAAAACCAGAAATAAATTATTTATTAATTTGCTGTTACGAAATTTTATTAATTTCATTTATTATGTCAAAGAAGTAGCTGAATCGCCAGTTAACTTTGCAAACCGTTATGATAGCGTCCACAATGTCATAAATCATCTTGTGTCAAAACTTTAATTTGATATGTTTTTTTTTGTTTGTTTTTTTGTACTGATATGCAAGGTGACTAAATTCTTTATTACATTCTTTTATTCGTATCCCTTGCCTTTTTATATGCAAAATTAGACCCTAATTATTGCGAATCCGACTTGGACCATTTTCGAGGTTCTCAGCATTATGTTATTTAAAACAATTTCCATAATAAAAGAATTATAATTATATGCACAAACTGAAAACAGAGTAATATGTAAAGGCATTTTTGGGGTGAACTACAGCTCACCCAACTCAGATAACAATGTAACTGATTTTTCATAAGAAAGGCCATCCATTACTCAATATCCAATACTATTATCGAAGTTCAATAAAAACACATGAAATTAAAGATTCTCCATGAAATATATCGCAAAATAGCAATTTATAATTATTCTTTTTTTTTCATGCTAAAAAAGCAAGAAGATAGAGGATAAAAAGAATTTTAAAAATACGATTCGATGTTTTACCAAGAAAATCAATTCCTTTCGTTATTTATCAGGAAATATAGTAAGTTTATTTTTAAAGATCCAAACGTTTTTGAAATTTGGTAAAATTTAAGTATAAAATAATATTATTTGCTGATAGTCTTCAAAATACGCCAGTTATTTCAAGTCTTCAAGCAAGTATTCATCAATAATAATTTTTTAAAAATGGCCATCATATGGATACTCTAAATTACAAATATACAATATAAGAGTAAATCGTAATATATAAAAGAAAAAGGCGGAAAAAAATGTTCCATAATAAATACGTAAACTACATGAGTCATTCTTTGATACAATAAAATTTTATATCAATAACCCCAGTTCTGTCTTCATAAATCTATCTACTTACACAAAAAAATATACCAAATATATTTTAAATTTCAAGATAAACGTGAAGTACACGCAAAGTGCAGTAAAAGACAGTACTCCAAAATGCCCAGCTTGCATGCGCTTTTTCTTGAACTCTTTTAACGATAGAATCAAGATTGACTACTCACCTGAAAGAAAAAAAGAAAATATAAGAGTACATCCAGAAAAATGTAAATTGGCACAGAACAATTTAAAGACAGCTAAATCACAAAAAGTATAATGTTTTATAGCGCCTTTGTTCTTTTATAACAAAAATATTAAAATAATAGACAACCAAACAATAGGATCGATAATTTGTTGCAATGCCACCAATGTCAAATAAATAGATTTATTAAAAATAATATTCAATTATTAAAAACAAATTATTTAAGAAAAACTTCATAAACAAGATAATTAATGAAATAGAGAATATTCTTTCAACCATTATCAATTATTGAAGCAAGGAAACTACAAAAAAAAAAAATAAAAAAAATTGGAGATATAACATATATATTGTCTCATTCTCTTCAGTTAAAGTAGATGCCATAATTGTTAAAGAATAAAAACAAATAATTCACTCAAATAATAAAAAAATTTTTTGAATATCTGTATCTTATCCACAATTTTAGATTACAAAAATGGTAAGAATGAGCATGTCCTGATTTTTTCATGAAGCAAGAGTTTTAAATTCAGATCATTTTAGAATTGTATAAAATATTCTAAATGTGAAATAAAAGATAAAAAACAAAAAAACTAGAATTTGTTATTTTGTAAAACAATATCTTAAAAAGAATTTTAAATTTTAAAAGGGAGCACTGAAAAACATTTAAAAAGGAATAAGAATAAATAATTTACATAAGAATTCTAAATTTTTTTAATAAAATAGCTGGGAATAAATCACCTTGCAAAACGGGCGACAGTACGTAAAAGAACGTTTTATTAAAATTGCTTCATCGATATAAACACTCTGATTTGAAAGTAACCTCGGGAATCTTAATGACATCAACAAAACGTACGTAAAGTTTCCATGAATAATAATAATAATAAAAAGAATATGTGTTAGTCTATTGGCACTCTACTAACCATTTATTTCACCTAAAGATATAAATTGAGGCACAAGCATACTCTGACGAGTGAAAAATTGCACTTCAGAGGGAATTCTTTATAATGAAACCAATTTAATAGTTTGACAATTTTTTTTCCCTTATCACTAACAATTTTTAAAAATTAGAATAAAAAAAAATCCTGTATATTTTTTCAGAAATACTTTTATTATTTAAATGAAATTCAAAACCATTTTCATCGTTTCATCAATTTTTTAATCCAGTGATTTTATTCCATGGCAGAATTTTTTTTTAAATAGTTAAGTTTATTATCTCTGTAGTATAGTTACAATAGAATGAAAGAATGAGCTGATTAAAATATATATATATAATTTTAAATTATATTATATTTTTGAAGGTCTAATGATGCCATGAGAGTTGACTATTATGAAATTTTATTTACACAATAAACAGAACATGTATAAGATTATTAAATATTAAAATCTCATGACTTTAATGCTATATTTGATACTTAAAATTCTTTAATGCGGGAATACTGATCATTAAACCTATGCTGCTCAGTTAATTTAACACACATGGCTTCAGAGATATAATTGAAATGAATTATAATTAATATTCTCAGTGAAGCAACTGGTCGCCGAAAGTGGCGAATATTGGAATAAAAAATATCATAATGTGACTTTTTATATATTTCTTGAATTTCGAGCAGAAGTGATAAAGTCACGGTAAGGATCACGATCATTACCATCACGGGTGCGATGGTAATGATATCTGGATACTTTAGGCAAATAAATATTCATCCACCCTTTGACAAGGAGAAATTCATGCGTACCTGACCTTTACATATATTCCCATTAAGCCAAATGTAACATAGTAGAATCTAAGCAAATTCGGTATAAAAATTATTTCTCCAATTAAAGAAAAATCTTAGCCATTCAAAAAAAAAAAAAAAACCCTTTTCAATAAAATTTCTTAATTTGTAATTTAAGCATCAACAATTCACTAACAAACCTAATAATACAGTGCGCGAAAAAAGTATAAGGACAACATGTAATTGCATGAAAATATGCTTTATTTCCATTTCACCTAAATGAATTTTTTATATTTCTTACTTCTGCTGCATAAGTTTGTGATAACACTTATACCACATAAAAAACATAATTTAGCTTCAAAATATTGATTTTACAAAATTTAACATTAAAGGAAATACGGAAAAAATTATAAGGACATGTTGTAAAATACTTAAAAAATGTTTCAATAATCAAGAAAACTACCTTTTTTTTTCAATCACTTGAATAATCCGAGAGGTCATAGATCCTGAAAGATCTTTTTAAAATATCCACAGATATTTTTTCCCAAGCGTCTTTGATAGCGACGACAAGATCTTGTGTACATTGATACTGTGTGCCGTTTTTATAAACTTCTCGGGCTAGAAGTCCCCATAAGTTTTCGATTGGATTAAGATCGGGACTTCTCGCCGGCCAATCAAGTAAATTTACAGAATTAGCTTCAAACCAGAGTTTTGCACTCGTAGAAACGTGTATCGAAGCATTATCCTGCTGAAAAATATAGTCCCCTGAAGTAATTAGTGGCGCTTCAGGTAATAAACTTTCTTCTAACATATCAACATACTTGTCCGAATTTATTTTACGGTTGATAAATACAATTGGAGTGGTTCCATTTGCCGCAAAAGCGCCCCATACCATAACCGAGCCACCACCATATTGACGCCTGGAAAACACTTCCTTGGTCTTTCGCAGATCATACCAAAAATAACGAAAACCATCAGGTCCATCAAGATTGTACTTTTTTTCGTCCGAAAAAATTACATCAGCCCACTTTTGACCAAGAGAAATGTATTTTTTGGCAAAGTAAACTCTTCTTTTCTTATGTTGATTTGTAAGAGGGGGGTGTGACACTAATTTCCCATAAGAAACTTGAGGATGTTTACTCAAAACATTTTGAACAGTCCTTGTTGAGCATGGTAAACTCAAATTTTGTCTAACTTCATTTGCGGTTTCTCTTTTCTCGCAAGCTCTCCTTACAATCATTCTTTTTTGTCGACGAGTGAGAATTTATGGTCTCCCAGTTCGCTTTTTCATACCATACATCCCAGGATTTTTTAAAAAATTATAAACCACCGTTTTAGATCTCTTGATTCTTTTTGAAATTTCCTATCCACTTAATCCACATTCTCGAAAAGCAACAATTTTTCCTTTTTCAGAGTCAGAAAGTTGAGTTCCTTTGGGCATCGTTTAAAAATTCACACTGAAAGTCGCCTAATGGGAAATTCTTTTTGCAAATGAATCTTTTAACTCGGAATTGTCATTTTATGCTTTCAAATATGCAAATTTTTAAATAATTACTGGAGAAAAAAGCAATGTCTTTATACTTTTTTCCGTTTTTATTTAGGTTTAAAAATTAAAATTAAAATTTTAGTAGATTTAAAAATGAAAATTTTAATTACTTTACGCATAAAATATTTTAGTTTTACTTCTATTTTTGCTGCAAAAATTTGCATACAATTCTGTAAACAAGGCTTCTAGATTTGGCGATTTTTCACGTGTCCTTATATTTTTTTCGGGCACTGTATATATTCAGTATTTATTACGATGGGTTTAAATCCAAAGAACACATGACAGTTGAATGGACACACGCTCCATTGTCATGGTCTTATTTCAACCCGATCTAGCCTAGGATCCCCTAATAGTATAAGCGGCCCTAAATAAGGCATATGTGAATAATTAATAGCACTTCTTTAAGAATAGTACACAGCCCAACCAATCAAAGTTTATTATTCAGTTATATTCGCACCCCGTTTTAAAGCAACACTCGGGCTATTTTGGGTCGGACCTCGTAACTTTGAATCGCAATCAAATGATTAGATGGCGACAATACCCGAGTTGACACCTTCCCTCATCAAACTTCCGCAACACACTGTCTGGAGGGCATTCGGTTTCGACGGATTTAACATGCACCACACCCGCTGATCAACCGATCCAGGATCGCTGAGGTATATCGACTGAATCGAAGCTTCAGGACAAAAAGTACGAGTCACGAATATGAAACACGATTAAATTAAAGGGATGCTAGTTAAATTCCTAACTAATATAGATACTAATAAGTAACATTATTCAGCTTAAGTAATGTGGAAGTTTAGAGAGAAGAGTGCTATCTCAACTGTCATTCAAAACTACAGATCAAAATTACAATGCCTGCTCTACAATAGCTCATGCACTTCCGAAATAGGGTGTTAACTTTATTAAATTAGCAAAAATTATAACACCCAGATACTTAGTTTTATTGTACTAGAACGCAATATAATGGAACAACAATACATTAATATAACGCTTATTAGAAACTTATATTTACGTTCTTCCTACACAGTTTATGTTGACGTCTTATAGCTATAAATATTTCTAAATACCTTAAGTCATTATAGAATAAAACGTCGTCTAAGTGAACATTCATAAATAAGTTCACAACAAGAATTCTCAAATAAATAGCAAGGAATTGGTAGATGTCTAATAAAGGATGCATACATGTACAGAAAGAAAAAAAATCTTAGTAATGCCAAACCTTTATTTAAAAAAAAAAAAAAAAAAAAAAACGAATTAAAAAAAAAAGACAATAGTGAAAGAATGCGAGTACAACTCATGGCCCATCAATAATGTTCTCCAATCAAGTAAGGGCCCCTGTACGAAAACAAGCCGTAAAACTGCACATTAACCTCATCTGCTACAACAAAGCTACAACGAACAGAGAGAGAGCAATTTTAAATTCATTTCTATTTTCTTTTTCTCCTTGGAAGAGAATGAACGCGTTCAACAAAAGGTCCTTCTCTCTCCATGACAATTAGAGGACAGCTCCAGAACCATACATAAAAAGCGCAAAAAAAGATCATTGTCTTCCAAGGGAAGGAAAAAAGTCTGACTTAAATTTACACATCATTGTGTTTTGGTCCTTTCCAGTTAGAAACAAAAACTCCGTTAATGGCCATTACGGAAAGATCGTTAGGCAAAATGGGTCGAGGAAGATAAACAGGGCCGATTTAGGGAAGAAAAACAATCACGAGTAATGGGCCTGCATGGAAAGTTTATGGGAGGTTCGTTTTAATTATTTTAGAAAGGTAATGGAAAGTGTTTCAAATTGCGAAAGAGCAGCAGTTTTTCACTTTCTCGCATAAGAAGAAAGTATTGGAATCGTACCTTTCAGATTTTCCCGAGTTCGAAAAACGTACTTTTGGAATTAAGTCTGCCAGTCTGTTTGTGAATATGATAATTCAAATTACTTTCACCTGGACAGTTGAAATTTCGTACGTAGTCTTTACAAAAAAATATGTAGATTTCTATGAAATTCATTCATAGGAAGTGTCGCTGTCAGAGTGCAAATGAACTACTAAACGCAAAGATCTAGATAGATAAATTCTGTATACAGATTTAGCATCTATAGCACCAAATTTTGGCCAAATTCGCCATTTTACATATGCGCATGCATTTAAACGCTACAAGCTCAAAAGTGAAACGAGCTAGATAATGAAATTTAGTATCTTATTTTATTTTTAAAATCATAATTCAAATGTCAAAATTTGATTTCAATCAGTGGAGGAAAAAATGCGCCCAAAGTGTATATTCGTTGCACTACAAAGTACAAAATTCATGTGCAGGACTCTGAAAATAAAAATCTCAGCACTCATAGCCTTGAGCTAGGTCTATAATTTTACGAGAGGGATGAGAAAATAACTTTATTCCCTATTAGGGTTTGACGATTTTTAAAAAACCGATTTTTTTAAGTAAATTTGTCACAGTCGAACACCTGTTCTTAAAATAAGAAAACCAGTTTTCCGGAACGCCTGGATATTCCAATTCTTCAAATAAATAAATAATTATTGGTTGGGATCGATTCGTCTAGCAACTCAGGGCTTAAGACGACGAGATTCGAATTTATGAACATGTGAAGGTATATTTGAATTTCTGTTAAATGAACTAAAAAATTTGAACACTGAAATAAGTTTGAAATTATTATATGCTTTAGAAGAACGAATTCAAAAAAGAAGGCAAGTAGAATTAGCAACTCTTCTGCTGTATTTGCAAAATCCATAAAACATTTCTAGTTCAGCGAAGAAATCTAGTGTACTTTCTTTAGCTTCAAAAACCGAAATTATTAAGTATCTGGAAAGATATTGTCCAGAATATTTCCAAATTCTTATGAGGAAACCGATTCTGATGAAGAGCAAATCGAAGAAACTATTCATCAGAGTGATGCTTTTTTAAAAGAAGCCATGGAAAAATCAATCAATTTCTTTAAGATCCTGAAGAAAAGCTTACAAATCCAAAGACACTGAAAGCTGAATTTTCATTATTTGAGGCAACGAATAAGAGGACAAAAATCTTAGACTTGTTATTTAGTACCATGAAAACTATAAAACCAAGCTCAGTAGCTAGTGAACGAGTATTTTCAATTTCAGGCAATATTGTATCCAAAATAAGGACAAGTTTTAGTCACCGTTCAGTAGATATTTTATGTTTTTTAAAATCCTATTTTCTTAGGAGAAATTAAAATTAGTGAAAACAATATAAATATTATTCAAAATTTTTGTTTAAGTTTTCGTTATTTTGCGTAAGTAATATGTGTATGTAATCCTTAATTTTATATTATATATTATAGACTTTGATATTGATTTCGTTTTTTATTATTTTATATAACTTAAAGAAAATATTTTCCCTATTCTATTTTTTTGACAAAAATTCGAAAACCGGCTAAAACCGTTTTTTTTTTTTTTTTTTTTTGGAAATATGGAATTTGAAAACCGGTTTTCAAAAAGTCGGTTTTTGTATAAACCCAATTCTCTAATAGAGTCTACGAGAAAGATTTGGAGAAATCAACTGCTGGATTTTTTTAATAAGCTATTAAATGTGTATTTGATACTTTAAGTGCTTATATAGCAATTGGTAATTAAATATCGAATTGTATATCAGTTATCAGAGATACATCATACTTAAATGTGTTAGAGCCTTAACTCTTCTTTGTATTTTCGAGTAGAAAAGCGACTCGATAATATGCAATTTAATAATTAATGCATTACAGAATATAATTTAGCTAGTAACAGCACTATTCTGAAATCTCTAATCCAATTAGAAGCCATTGGTTTGGTTGTACGAACCACTTGCTTTAAGGCTGAGTTGCTGTTAGTACTCCTATCTTGACACAATTGGGTAAGAAGAGTTAATGAGATATCCTAGATTCTCAAGAGCTTCCTCGCTATGACACACCACAAATGATGAATGTCTGGACTTGAATTAGAAGTCAAGGGCCTTCTAAAGCGTGAACTAATTATCTTTAACTTACCAGCTGTTTAATAAGCAGGTTTAAACAAGCGCTGTTGATTAGTGTATTGTGATGCTTTGATGAAATTTAGTAATCTTAATTTCATTAAAACATTAGTCCAATCAAAAACGGAGGCTGTGGAAAGTGTAGAATTTCGTGATGTCAAGTTATTTATAATATTTTATTATTTACACGTACGTTTAAATTCAATAATTCTTTTCTATCGCTTCTTCAATGCAATGACCATCAGAATTACGTTTTAATGGTCAGTTTTGTTGATTTTAAATAGATTTACATTTTGCTTTTCTGTAACACAAGAACTGTTGTGGGATGGAAATGCCACATTAAAGGAGAACATTCAGCTTTAAGGGTTTTCAGACGTACTAAACCCAAGTTCATGGTGAATCTTCCTAGATATTCGCGACTCTCCGGTTCCGAAGTTCAGATTCTACCATGAGACCTTTGCTTTGATTCTGTCAGCTAGAGAAATCTGAATTTCAACTGATAAAACATGACTATACGATGAAAATTTGGAAATAAACTATTAAATGATATTCTGCCTTCACTGTTTGAACATTCTTAAAAATCGTTACAATGGTCGCTTACGTTTCATCTTTCAAAATAATCAACAGTTAACTTATATTTTAGACTAACAGAGTAATTATATTTTTATGATCAGATTATTATAGCATTTCGAAACAATTTTAAACAGATGTACAATCTACTTCTACAATTTCCATTTTTCTGCCATACCAAGTACACCAAATTATTAATACATCAAATAGTCAATTAATTAGCTTCTTATGACATTGACTGCTGGATTATGCGCCAGTGCGTTGCAGATAATTAGATGATCCCTTTTCTACTATAGTTAAGAAATAACAAAGAAGGGGGCATCTAATTAGATACATGGTCCGAATATCAGGTGCGAGTCGTGGCAACGAACGCGTTACCTTTCATGCTCATACGTTATTTGAGTATCGAATTATCCCTTCTCAAACATTTAAGTTGAAATTAAACTATAGAAATATATTAAAACTCGGTGCAAAAATTATATATGTAAACCATAAATACCTCAAGTATTCTATGGATTCTTAATTGAATCAGTAAAATATTAGTCCTGAAACGGATGGTTTCCCCTAATTAGACAATATATAAAAAAAAGACAAAACAGTTAAATGGTTAAATTGTATTTTCTTTTAGTGTGAATGGAACTTAAAAAAAAACCTCACTTGAAAATTTCATATTATACATTTTTTTTTTTATTTGAATCTTAAAAAGTCAGAGGGGGGGGGAAGGTATTTTTACAGAAGAAAATGCAATATAAAATTTTTGAATAGAACAGATAATAAATGATTTTGGTGCAGAGCAATTAATAAAGATTTAACTTGAATGACTTTGCATAAAATAACAATAAACAAAGCTGTTCCAACACATAAATAGCTCTTGATTGTCTTAATAATGATAAATTAAAATACTAACAATAAAATTTCTTTAAAAAATACAGAGAAGAATCAAAACTCGGAACACAGACAAAAACATTAAAATTTAGGATGCTTGGTGACTATAATTTCATTAAATCTGATGGCACATATTAATGGATGATACGGGTGAAAAATATACTTCTGCTTTTTATATCGAGATCAGTTACGACTTTGTTTGCTCATCTTTTGTGCGATGTCACACGACCCTCTTCCATAATGGTATTTTTTTGAAGGGCAATTCCCTTATTTACTTAGTATTATCGAAGCATATGCGGGCTATATGCTGGTGGAAAGATAAGGTGCATCATCATAAAGTTCGGCTAATGGATGATGTATTTTTGCGTTGTGCACATCAGCACTCGAGTCTTAGAGTTTTATGTAAGGGCACTTTTCTCTGAGACGGATATTACGAAAGAAAGAAAGCGGACTCTTTTGAAGAAGAGTGCCGACATAATAAAAGATAAAAAGCATTTTTTTAACAGCATCTTCAGAGACAATGTAGTTATATCTTGAGTTCTCATAAGAAAGGATATACGGCTTTATCATTAAATTGAATGACTATACACATTTTAAATACCTTTTTTTCCGGATTTTACAGTGTTTCGTTCAAAAAGAAATTCAATTAAAAAAGATAGACTTTCAATGTAGAGTCTATTTTTAAAAAAATAGCACCTTTTTCTTTTCTACAGAACAGTGATTTTGGAATAAATCAACTAAATATATAAAACTGTATGCACACTTTACATAAGATGCATTACATTTTAATCACACAATTGATCATAACATTATTTACCGCTGAAATTAAAATACTAATTAAATCTGGTTTTGTATTAATTAAAATATAATCTTGATGGAATATAAATGAAAGCACTGTGAGGGTGAAGACAAGGAAAGTCTCTAAGTTCTCCGGATCTCACTTCAATGCATTTCTTTTTGTAGTTGCTAATGAAACGTTATGGCTCAGATAAATTGATGCGTCGATAGCAGACATTAAAAACATCATGAAAGGTAAACAAGATGGATAAACATAGAAGCAAAACGTTTTATGTATATTGGAATTGTTTCATTATGAGCCAAGAGGCTTATATTTCATACAAGTTCATTTCTAAATCAATCTTATTTTATCTACGGTCAAATGAGATGTAATTTTAATTCAAATCAGAACCTACAGAATATGAGATATTTATCAATTTCAATTTTTGCATTTAATTATAACATCCATAATCATCTTAATTGCTTGATTAAAACTGTAAAAATGCGACAAATCGAAGTTTACAAGGTGAACAGGCAAACCAGTTAAGAGGTTATTCTGAATTACGACAAAATCATACTCGAAACACTGATTATTGATCTTCATACGACATCGATTGATAAAGAAGCATTTGATTTTATAAATCACGAAATGTGTTTACAGAAAATTTTTGATGAATCTTTCAGCTTCTGAAATGTTGAGGTTATATTAAGCATCACTATTGGATCTCCAGGTGTATTCGAACATTTATACCACATCTCTTAACACTCAAAGGTGATTATATAACCAATACAATCCACATATCCAAATAATATAAATAAATCGGTACTTTATTCTCAAAAAAAAAAAAAAAAATGTTGATATTTGCATGATAACCCGTTTTTGGGACAACGAGCGTTTTGTTTTTGTGCACTATACCAAATCTTAATTGTCCGAGTGGGTTCGAAAATACTGAAAATATCAATGAACTGAGATAGATATACAAATGATTTCATATAAAAATAACGAAAAAATTTTAATATCTTAGTTAAAAAGTCTGCACACTTTTCAGAAAGTGATTATTTAAAATAAGATCTTAATCTTTTTAATGAACCATTTATTTTTTCAGGTGATCCTAATGCCAAACTACCGACAACTTTTAAAACACGGGAAGATTAACCTCTTGTACTCAGATATCTCCTCCCAAGCACCATTGAAGACGGTCAACATTTTGAAGTTTTATTTATTTATTCATTTTGATTTTTAAAAATGCCTACAGAGTGGTAAGATGTAGATTCATTTTTCGGAGAAATTCAACTTAAAACAATTATATATATATATATATATATATATATATATATATATATATATATATATATATATATTTCAGAGCAATAAGCAAGTCCTTGCATTAGGCGAATAATTATGCATCGAATTATTTTTCCGAATGCAAAGAGTTAAATCTTATAATATCTTCTTTTAAAAAATGGAGCCGAATGTTAGTCCCCAGCAAGTCATTTAAAATGCTTGGGCCAAACACAGAATACCAATGAAATCTTTCCACATTAACGTCAAATATAGTTTTCACACTGGGCAAAAGACGTGAAATTTAAAGCATGGAAAATAAGTGAATAAAAATATGGCTGGGAGAGTTGAAGAAAAAACCAGCCAATATCAAATAAAAAATTTTCCACAATAGCAGCATTTGTACACCCAAATGAAAAAGACTAGTGAAAAAACAAGCTACCTCCTTTTTTGGATGGTTTTGAAGAAATAAGTCTACCTACTACCGTCAACACCTTATTTCTCAACCGATTGTTTTCAAGGATCACGGTCATTTGAACCCTGGGTCAAACCATTAAAAGCGTCGAGTCACCTTTATTTCAGGTGAGCTGACATCACTTTCTCTCTTGCAGTGCTAGTAGCACAGATCCAAGGCACGGATTTTCCGTTCAATGAGCCAACCCTTTCTCGATCTGGAAACTAGTTTTCATTTTCTTCATAAAAAACAAAAATGGCTGATGATTTCAAAGGAGTGAAGAAATCTGAATTTGATAAAAGAGTAAAAACTGGAATGAGGCGTACGCCCGGAAATATGAAATTCAGATTTTGCATTTGTTATAGACATAATAGACGAATCTAATGGAGGGGACTTCAATGGCATTATAATTGATATTCTTTATTTGATGATTACATAAGCCATATTTATTTATCAAAAGCAACTGTCATTCATTATGGAATCAGTGCATTTCTAAATTAAATAAGAAAGAATGAAATTTCAAAATATCCTTTTAAAGAGGAGATTTTAATGGAGGAAAAACTTGACAAATATTATTCTTTTTACCTTCATTTCAACTCATTGAAATATAAGATCTGTAGTCCCTTTCCAACACTTATTACTAACCCTGTTCATCTCTCATAGTAAAAATTAAACTATCAGAAATAGGATAATACAATTAGAGAGGTCAGTAAGCCTGTGTAAAGGGTAAACAAATCACTGATACTGAAGTTTAGTTTAGTTTAGTTATATTGAAGTCCCGTTGTAAAGCAACACTAGGGCTATTTTGGGACGAACCTAGTAATTTTGAACCGCGGTCAGATGACGAGGACGACACCTGAGCTGGCACCCCCCTCTCCACACCACACCACTCTAGCGGGAGGACGTTTGGCATGACGGATTTAACGTGCAACAGACCCCCTTACACGACGGTTCTTCGGTGGAATCGAGTCTCGAACCTGAAACCCTACGGCTCACAAGCCGAGACCTTACCACCAGGCCACCGCGGCCTCACTGATACTGAAGAATATAACAGGAGCGGATAAGTATCTTCCGTTTTCGAAACTGATCAAGACCGCACGATGAGTCTAGACGCACAATAAAATGAGATTTTCACTTATTCGAATGCTAAAATGAAGGTGCATTCGTGCACGTTAAATCCGTCGGGTCTGGTGCATCCGTTGGGGACAAAAGGCCTCCCACTGGTGTGGCGTGGAAGTTTGGAGAGGAAAGGTGCCAGGTCAGATGTCGCCCTCGTCATCTGACCAAAATTACGAGGTCCGTCCTAGAATCCCTAGTGTTACTTTAAAAACGGGACGTTCATAAAACTAAACTAAACTGAGCAATTTCTTCATAAAATCATTTAAATTTTGTTTCTTCCTTCATTATTTGCGAAGTTATATCGATTTTTTTTTATATATAATTACATAATTTATGTTTTTAACTAATTATGTATTTACATCTCTAAAAACTGTTTCTACAAATTCTAAACTTCGTCAAAAATCTACTTAATTCCTTGATCTACCAATTTACTTAACTCCCTAATTAGATGACTCAACCTATTTGAGATATTTATTATTATTTTAATTCTTATAATAATATTAGGGTTTTCCAGTTATTGAAACTCTTTTAAGTGACTTTTGCATTTTAAATTACTTAATACTCTCACTTAATTGCATATTTAAAATTAAAAATTCAGTAATTTAATGCGCGAGTCAGACTCGTCACTTTACGCGAAGGGAATATCTCTAATTAATATATGCATATTTCTGCTCAAATTTTGTGTAATATATAATAATAAATTGGTGTAATTGGAAGAATATTTCTCAATATTACTCGAATTATAGAATAAGTAATCAATTCTTTCAAAATGTTTTGCAATTGCTTTAATGCTTTAATGTGTGTAAAAAATGTGAAAAATACAAGTTATTAATCAGTCAAATCCGAAATTCAAACTGGATAGAAGTACAGCACATTTCTTAATTCAGGAGCTGCTTAGTATAGTTCTTGCACATTATTTAATAAATTTCTACACTAGAATGTTTTTGCTCTATATCTCCTTTTAACTAACTTTTTTTTAAAAAAAATTCTTCCAATAGTTTTTTTTTCTTTATAATTTTTCTTTTATTTATTTATTGGTCTCTTAGATATTTTTTTCAATCTATTTTATACAAACTTTAAAACAATATCAATATTTATTATAACATTTTTAAAAAAATTCACCCTGAATCTAGCCATATACCTCAACAAATAAACAAAAACATTAATTGCCGCATTTCTCTCCTAAAATTCTGCTATCCTTCCCTAACAGAATCATGACCCATACCTGAAGAAACCATAGGCTAAACTAAAACGCACGTCGGTTGATGACAGAAGCCCCACAGCTAAAAACGTTTCTAATGCGTTTAAGCCACATTCTCAGAACAGTTAACGGACAAGTGCAGGACTCGGAAGGCGGCTTTTACTTTGCATCTATTTCCTGGGGCAAAAGGCTGGTTTTTTGCTCTCTGCGAGGAAATTCCGTTTGACCTCTTTATCCATCTTCCTTTTTAATTTTTCTTTTTCGCCGCCCGGAATCAAGTTCACGTTTGCCGGCAGAACTGGTTTATGGAGAGACGACGACAAACCAGGGGTTCAGAATTCGCGCGACAGAGAAGAGTTGTGATATTTCCGCCTTATCGTGAACTCGTACGTGGGTGAGAGTGAGAGCTTCTTTTTTCAGGAGGAAGAGGCAATTCGGATGTTTACGATCCGAGGAGACGAGGAATTTTGAAATGTGGGTAAAGTAGGTGATGACGGCTGAGAAACGGGGTTGTTGTGATGTGCGAACAACTTTGGCCCAAATATCGATGCCAAAATTCAGGTACGAATAAGTTAATTAGATGATGCAGTTTAATTTCGCCAAGAGCTTTGCTTCAAAGTAATGCACGAAATTCATGCAATGTCAAAAATTCTATTGCGGATGCCCTTTAACCCTTCATATGCAACTCATGCATCGAATGACTGAATTTTAAATCTGCAATTGAATAAAAATATTCAGATATTTAAAATGCAAAAAAAAAAAAAAAATCACTTAGAAATGCTTCAATTTTTCAAATCTTCTAATATTATAGGAATAAAAATAACGAATATTTCAGATAAGATGTGTCATCTAATTAATAAATTAAGTATTCGTATGTTAACCGCATATGAATAAAGGCATATGCATATAAAATTGCATGTTATATGCTCTGATGCAACGTCACATATTAAATTATGTATATACACACACACACACCTTTTCCTATACGAAGAATACAAAGAAAGTATTGCAATCATCTAAAAATACAACCTCGAAATTTTGACGTATCTCTCTGTTTTGGAAAATCAGAGTCTAAAAAGCACACCTCTGGAATGAACATGATAACTTATAAATGTTTTGAGCTGAACAGATGAAATGAGGAACGAGGGCTTTCCAGCAAATTTATATATCTCTAACAATTTTCTAACGAAATGCATTTACCGGAATATTTTCTATCCATCCGAATGTAAACGAAAACGATATCTTCAAAACAAAAAGAGTTAAATCGATAAAATTTATTATAAACTTTTAGCTTCTAAAGTGTAGATTCGTATGTAATCTTAAAAGCAAATCCGACGGGGGGGGGGGAGTTGTCTGTTGATCTGTGTTTTCACACGCATGCAAACCATTGATAGATGAAATTTAAAGTGACAATAAATACTTAGATAATTACACTTAAGTATACGTAGATAGATAGATACACTTAAATAAATGAAGTTTAGCGAGTGATTTTATAATTAAAATTGCATTTCTGTGTCAAAGATTGGCTCCAATCAGTGAACAAAGAAAAAAGTATTCAAAATGCATATTCAGTTTCCTTCTCTGTACTATGAAGCGCTAAACGCTTCATGTGCAAAATTCTGAAAATAAAAATCTGAACACTAGTGGCGTTCACAGTCTTGCTGAGGCCTCTAAAAATGTATGCGGAGAAAAAAGATTATAGCATTTTTATTAGTATGCGAAAAAGTTTTGGGGAGCCGATCCCACTGGTTGATACTGCAAGAAGCGCAATGAATGACAAATGAAACCTAAATAAACAAGCGATGCATTTGATAAATAATGAGAGATGGAATTAGAAAACGAAAGCAAAATGCAATTATTTCTCTCCTTAGTGTCATAAGTTACGATATGCCAAAAAAGACAGTGCATTTAAGAAGGTAACCTACAATCACTATGCAAATTTTAATAATTTGTATTTCGATTCATAAAGAAGTCATTTAAATGATAAAATCACAATACGCATGTATAGTAAAATTGTCATAATTCGTAACATTATGCGAGGGTAAAAAATTTTATAATTTCTAAACTTAAATTTACCTGTATTTTCCTTTTCCAACTCGAAAAAAAAGATCCAACTAAGAACAATGCATTTCAATTTTATCCTTATTTCTACTATAATGCAAAAGATATGTTCATGCATCATGACTTCGCATATCTTTTTGAATCAAGGTTATGAACATTATCAATAAATGTTACAATCAACTCTATACAAACTGCGCAAAGCTATATATATAAATACTGCGTATAGTTGATTACTGCCACAATAAGAATATAATTTCGTTGCAGAAACTGAATATTGTTGTTCAGATTATGAAACATTTTTCTAGTAAATCTAATGCTGTAATGAAATTTGAATACTAATACAAAAAATACACATAAAGACGACGCAAAAAATGTAACCTTTTTTTAAAATAGTTATAGTACAAAGAACAGAGCAAAATGTGAATTTTTATTTTTATTTCAACCTTATTTTATCGACATAATGTTCCATGATAACACGAAAAACTCGCCATGTGCATTAAACAAAAGTGCTCCTGGTTTCATAAGTATACATTCATTAAAACAGCAACGACTACTTAGCAGCTCATAACCGGACAGCTTTGATCGTCATATTCGTCCTCATCATTTATCCCGATTTCGGAAGTGCGGTGTCTATCAAATGTTTAGATTCTGTGCAGAACATTCACTCAACAAATCAAGCCAAAATTAAGTGTCTTTTATTTGCCATCACGTCAGCGTGACATTGAAATTAAACGCTACATTAGTTGAAACATAATATTCGCTAAATTGAAATGGTTTGTAGCGGTAACTCTTTGATAACCGTAATGGTATTAGGCATGGAGACATAGCAACGGTATGTACACATTGATGAATGGAATTCTACTATGGTGGGGGAAAAATTTGCATATTAAGTCAACACGAAACTGAAATTTTAAATATGAAAACATACACATATTTTTATATTTTTGATGTATTTGTTGTGTTCGTGCATCAACAAAAATAAAATGCAGACAAACGTACTATAAAACTAAATATTACATATAGATAATATTATCAAATTTACATCAACTTATTTTCATTCAACATTCTAGCATCGTTTTTAAACAACAAGTTCCAAAAGTATCACTGTTGCCAATCTGAATTTTACAACTATTTACAAAATAAAATTTATAATTATTAAAATAATCGTTAGCTACTTTTAAATAAAATATTTACGATTTATGCCGCAACATATTTAATGAATTTACATTGTACAATTTTATAAAAATTATATTGAATAATAAAATTTCTTGTAACTTTCTGATCAACTATCGAGTGCACAGCACGAACTAGACATTACTAAGTCAGATGTGTGTTGGAACCACCATCCGTAACGGAACGATCAATGTTTGATGAAACTTGGTGAATTATTAAACAGGTAACTGTCACTGGAACAAATAATACACCATAGACCACCCCCAAAGTATTCGATTGTTCTTTCTCCCCACTCTCCCATGATTTTTCTTTTATTAGCCTTATTCCGGGGAACCGCCAGGGAGTAATAAGAGAGTCAGGAAGATCAGTGAGATATCCACTGTCGTTATGCGCTGCCAGGGGAATGATAGCGGAGAATCTGGCAGCCCTAGATTGTGAAAATGAATTTTTCAAGACTATAATCATGGAGTGTGGGGACATGGATAACCCTCATGGCCTGTAGGTTCTGATAATCCGTATACTGCGTAGGGAAGGCAGTAGCATATAATGCGTCCCCATAGGGAAACAGAATTGCTCAGCAAGAAGTTACAGTTTGCGGTTTAAAGTTAATGAGAAACTACAAAATATCATTCCTTGTTCTATTATATAGAGTACACCTGTTTTTAGATACATTATTTAACATTAAAGATTACAGTTGTCAGTTAATAATAAAGTTAAATATAAGATACACAGGAATCTAGGGATACATATACCTCATAACTAGAGTCGAATTCATTTTTTATGAATTTTATTAATTTTCCAATTATTTTTCTATACTTATCACGCAGAAGCAGCTATTATACAACTTTAGATTATTTCATTCCTATTCAAATTTGTGACCAAAGAAGCCTATAAAATCGAAAACATGACTATTTTTAAAAAATGTGATAAAATTATATATAAAGAAAACTAGCCGGCGTCCTGGCATAGGGGTAGCGCGTCTTCCACGTGTTTGGGCGTCCTGGGTTCGAGTCCCGGTTCGGGCATGGTTGTTCATCTGTTCTATCTGAGATAGATGTGTGAATGTGCTGCCCTGTAAAAAGGGGTTGTGCAAGTGAATGTGATGCGTGAGTAGCTAAGATGTACTCTTGGTCCTAGTTGGCGCTACTGAAACAAGAGACGCTCCCTTGGCTTAAAATCGCTGACTTCGTCAGCGAGTTTGCCCATGGCAAGTGCCATTATAAACAACAACATAAAGAAAAATTCACCTTTGTAACAACCTCTCCACAATTTAGCAAGGTAAATAAAAAACCACATAAGGTCAAAGACATTATAATTATGAATTTATTAAAGTAATTAATAAGATAGAAAAAAAAAGAATTCTTGAAATAAAGGAACAAGAAAAACAATTTTTCAAAAAGAAATCAAAAGGCTCTCGAATCGGCATCAAAATATCCCCATTTTCTGCAACCCTTCTGGCAAAATCGAAGGAGTTGTCTTCGAATGAATTTCGTATATATTTATTAAATACATTTTTGGTATCGAAGATATTGTTTCTAAATTCACTAAAAATGCTCAATTCATTCCAAAGGTTAATATTTCGCAGTGATTGTAGACTAATTCCATGGGAGGTATTTTCTGGAATAACACTTTTCTTAGAATGTGTGTAAAAAAGTTTTCGGGAAACAACTGCCACTGGTTTATTTTTAATGATATTGGACTGACGTTAATTTTCAATGAGATTGACAATCATGTATATAGAACCGATACCTTATTTTCTGCTATAATTCGATAGCCTTAGAAATAGTAACAAAGATGGCAATGACCTCTTTTAATATAGGGAAAAAAATAATCCGTCTGGTCGCAGTAACAAAAATCATTTTGTGACATTCACTTTCGGCGGAAATCCCTGTCGGTCGGTGCGGAAAAGGATGCCAGTGAAAGGCTTCCGAAGTCTGCGGGTGGAATCATGGGCACGTTAATTGACGTCACATCATAATAAGCTAATTTAAGTTCGTTCGCATGCATAGGAAATGAATTATTCCGAGATGCACTAGTAAGGTCCATATTCTGGGAACATGGTAATTCCGTAACGCGTTGAGCTAAGGGAATGAAATTTCGTATGTAGTTTTTATACCAAATATACATGTTTCAATCAAATTTTGAACGAAATCTTTTTTTTTAGAAAGTCGATTTATTGAACTGGCTGTACGAGTATAAGTGAAAGCAATAACAGCAAAACGTAAAGAGTTAAATGGATAATATTTGATACACGTATTAAATATTTGAAGAGTAAAACCGTATCAAATTTCGAACAGAATACAGCAAGAGGTTGGTCGTTTGTTGGTCTGCACATTCGTATCCATGCAAACGCGATAACTCAAAAAAGCAACGACTTGCATAAATGAAATTTGCCATGTGATCTTGTTACTAAAATTGCATTTTTATACCAAAGTTTAATTTCAATCACTTAAAACAACGGCGATCAAAATGTATATTTGGTTCTTTTCACTACATTACGATGCACAAAACGCTCATGTGGCACTGTGAAAATTAAAATCTGGTCACTCGTGGCCTTACAGGCCTTGCAGAATGTCCGTAACTCTTATGCAGCAGAAGTGGGATAACACATTTATTTGGGAGTGCATGAGTGCACATTTATTTGGGAGTTTTAGGGAGACTACTGCTGCTACTGCTGCTGGTTAACACAAATAACACCCTTTTTGCAATGTGTTGATAAATCCCTTACCTTCAGATCAGAGGGCGCGGACTAAAAAAGTTAGGAATGTCTTCCACTCGCTTAGTATTGAAACCTTACTGAATCCTACTATGGTGTTAATCATAATGCTTCTCTGATGCAGTTACATGTTCAAAACGTATCGCAAAATATTAGAATATAAAACAAAAGTCTGATTACAGCTAATAAAAGAATGGACCAGTAAACAATCCTCTTTAAGGATCGCATCACTTAACGTATTTCAAACTAACAAGCCTTTTCATTATGTACAGTACTGTTGGGCATGAAATACAGATGTCATGAAACAATATTATGCGAGATATGCGCATCAAGAACAAACGATATACGTTCTGAACAATTTGAAAAAAATATTCGTACATGCTGAATACAAATTAGAGAAAGCAATGCCAGTTCCTGTGTACATGGTATATAAAGATCTAACTAAGTACGCTAAGATGTAATTTTAATGTCTTTTTTTTTTTTTCTCCTTTTCTTTTCAAGATGTTTTATGAATTCCTAATAATAATCTTATGCTAAGATGTCTTTTCTTTCAAAATACTCATGAATTCCTAAATTAATTTGGTTCGGCGTACTTGATAAACATGAATTGATTCAAATTCGACTCATTCAAATATCAATAAATCGGTATAAATCATCAATATTTTAAGTTTTTAATAATTAAAATTAACTACATAATTGGTTTTCATTTTCGAAATATTACCAGAATAAAACGAAATATTGTTCTTATATTTAAAAATTGAACCATTCATAGATTAAAAAAAAAATGAATCGTTTTAACATCTCAAGTGTTCCGTAGATGCTTAATTGAATCAAAACAATAGCATAGATCCAAAGAGAAAAGTGTAATCTAATTGTATAATTAAAAAAAAACATTGAAGTAATTAATACTAATCAAGTTTTGATAATCATTCGACAGTAATAATACTAATTTAAAAGCCAGAAGCCTGTCATTGTATCGAGGGTTGACCGCAACTGTGAGAGTTCTTATTTATTGTTCAGTGAATGGGCAAATTTGTGTATAAATACGAAGAAAATGTTGCAACAAACATCTTCGCATACGAAATAAATAAAATTCGTCCCACATTCAAAATTACGAGAAAAACACGTGGCTTTTTTGACAGCGCTTGCGTAAGTGTGGGTGACGAATCTTTCGATTTCTTTTGTTTGCCGGTGCATCCGGCCGGACGTGGAGCTCATTATCCTGTTTGACAAGCTCTCGAGTGGATGGGTCACAACTAATCTCGTATGCGATGACCCCCTTTGCTTAGCATAGTAGTATAAGAATTCCACCCTTAAGTTGCTCCGTGTTTGCATAACTGGAAGAGGAAAGAACGTCTACCGAAATTTTGATTTCTATAGATAAAAATAGTTTTTCATTTCCGATTAGATATTTATAGTGAATAGAATATAGAATCGATGAGAAAAAAAAATTTAAAAATATATTTTGGTTACTTTTTATAAGCAGAATGTACATTAAAAAGTTTCATAAACCAATTTGAATTCCAGAAAGATAATTATTAAAAATAAACTTTAAAACAATCCGCTATTTGAAAGCCTTTAATAAAAATAGTTATTATCTTACGTCTCAATTTCTTATATGTTTAAAATATTTATTACAATTTTTATTAACCCTCCAACTGCGTTTTCCGCGGTTTGGTAATCAGTCCATTTTCTATTGCATCCCGCGTTTTTCACAGTTTAGAGTGTTTATTTTTACGATTACAGATTTTTATTATATCATATCATTATCGTATAAACATATAGTATCAGTTCACTTTGCTTGAAAAAATATTTAAACTTATTTGGAAACATCACATCTAAATAGTGATTTTTAAAAATTACGCAGTCAGAGTGTTAAGTTTATATGTTATAAAAAAAATAATAACATTTCGTGCTGTTGTGTTTAGTAACCAGATCAAATATTTATCATTATTGTTCGTAAAATAATTATATCATTATTGTTTATACTTTTATTGATTCTCAAATTGCATTATTTTAAGGAAATATTGTGAATGGTTGCAGTGTCGAATCCGTGAACTGGGGTCGAGATTCGAATCCATTAAAGACAGCAGGTTTGCTGCACTCAAAATAAACTAGAGTCAAAAGTTGCTTAGATAAAGTGATAAGCATTTGGGGTGAAAAGAGCCGACTGAGGTGTTGTCCGCATCATCTGTCTGTGGTTCAAAATTACAAAATCTCTTTCAAAATAGCCTTTCAGCGGCTTCAAAACGCTAAATGAATACAAACTTGATTACTTTTTTTAAATAGTATATTTAAAAAAAAAGGGATAGGGCATTATGGAAAATATTTTGTTCCTCATGTAATAATGTACACATACCGTATAGCATCTTCAAGTGGTCAGCTGTATGAAAAGATCTGTTTCAAGCAAAAACTCATGTTCACAGCATTACTTAAGTGCAATACGATTCTCCCCAGAAAAATTTTATTTTAGAAAAGTTCGCCGCCTTCATCCAATCCTTTCATAATATAATGCATCTAGATAATTAAGATCTTACTAGAAAGAGTCGATTTACGTGACATCAGGATCAGATTATCAAGTAGATGACAAACTAAGGGGCAAGTAACTTCAGAGACTACCAATATATTTTTACATTGTAATCTAATTTTGTGCTTCTATTTGATTTCTAAAGGTATTCGAACATATTCAGATAAAAATCAAATATTATTTAAATTTCATTCTTAGGATTGTTTTTCATGTTTTCAAATTCGCTTGGAAATCAATGTGGCAAAATTATTCACAAGTCAACTTTACATTTGAGAATGCATTTAAAAAGGTTTGAAAGTTTCGTTTAAAAAAATTTTTTATACACGAGATGCCGAAGACAATTATGCTGTAATACCTTAATGAAATGTTTTTTTATTGCAGTTTGCCATAATATTTATTACCTAAAAACTTCTAAAATTCAGACTAAAATAAAATGATTAAAAAATAACTGGTTTCGAAAGTTTAGAAAGAGAGTGCTCCGAAACTTTCGAATTCTATGGATTCCAATGCAGCTTAACCTTGGAACACACAAAGACATGTAAAACCTATGCGCACAAACAGAAAGTGATTTTAAGCAGAATTCGGCAACATGTACAAGCTCTTCTTGAAAGATAAACAGATTCCAATATTTAATAAGAGAGGCGCATGAGATCGTTCATGTATGAACACGTACGCTACTCTATTTTTCAAGGGCACCTGAATGGCGCCATGCAAATAAACAAAAGATAGTCAAAAGCGAGTATATAAAAGCATAAATTTCAACTCGCATGCAATTCGAATTCCATCCACGACGATCATGAAAATTCTAAAAAGCACTTGTGTTACCACCCCTATGGCCTGCCCAGTGCACTTATCGACCGTCAACCAGTAGGAGAAAGGGAGGAGCAGAAAAAGAAAAAAAATTGGAACATTTCCGACAGCCCCGATGCACAAAGGTGAAATATATCTACGCCGAATGAAGAATAAAAAAGAGCAGGTGTTTGAAGAGAGGAGACCCTCAAAGTAACCTTAATCTCACTCTCCAACCGCCATCCGATCCTGCCTCTTACCTGTTGTGGTGTCGGGCAAAAGGGTCTCCAGTAACAGAGGAGGAGAGGGAAAAAAAAATGTTCCCTGTAACAGAATTTTGCAGATGGAACGAGTAATTTATAACAGGTGTTATCTGCGAAACTAAAATTGCAAGGGGGGAAGGGAATGGCAACTGCGGTTATAAGAATTATAGTATAAATAAAAAGCACTGAAAAATGGTTATAATTGATTAAAAGTGCAATCGTTCTTTCTAATAGCAGATGTACATATATCACTTTGTTTCATTCACGCATATGAAATCATTTTTATTACATACCATAGAAGAGTCATTGTGTTTAAGCCTCAAATCTTGATCCTTATCTAAAAAAAAACTTTAAAACTAAAAACTTAATCCTTATCCAAATGTCATTTCACGCTTTAAGATTATTACTTTTTTGCTAGATAAGATTATTACTTATCTAGCAATTGCTAATAACATCTGAGAAAAAAATATTTAATATTTAGGAAACTAAATATTTGATTAATTAGATTTGTCATATTTGAAGGTATTTATCATTCCCAAATGAACGATTTTGTTTTTTCTTCTAACAAAAAAACAACAAAATTAAAATCTACATACAGTATGTGTAAAGATATAGGAAGATTCAGAAATAGGTTTTAACAAAATTTCCTTTTCTTCAGCTAAATGTTTGTCATGGTTTCTGTCAGTAAATATTTTATGAATTCTTTTTTCCTTTATTAGCAAATAATAATTTAGTAAATTAGTCTAATAAAATTGATCAACGATTGAATAAGAATGCAGCAAAACTGATATATAATAATAAAATATTCACTGGTTACATTTAAGTGCAGCAGAAATATTAGTCTACCAACGCAATTCCTTTCCGTTTGTAGAAATAAAACAGAACCCAAGCAAAATTCGAACGATACGTTCAGATTAATTTAATCTTCAAAATACTTCATATTGCTCAAACCACAACATAGTATAAATAACAGAGTAATCAATTTGTAACAAATCAAAAATCCACGTAATAAGAGTGAAAATGAACAAATTGACATTTTCATTTAAAAATATTGTTTGCTACTTTACACAGTTTTAAAAATTATTATAATTCCTGTTTTGAAGCAATAAGAAGGCTATTTTGGAAGGACTTCGAATTCTGAACAACACCTGAATCCACATCTATCTACATTTCTACGTACTACCAAAAAGAGGACATTTGGACCTCGACGTCAGATTTAGAGTGCAAAAGATCCACATGCAAGGCGGATGAATAGTGGAATCAATTTCGAATCTCGGATTCTTCGATCTCAAATTCGAGGCTTTATCATCAAGACAACGTAACATCTAGTCATTTTAAAAGGCCAATAGTATTTTGAGAATTTTCTTCTGTAGTCATCATTATTTCCATATCTGTATATTACAGTTATATCAACAGTACGTGAAATCTAAATAGCTATCACGTGAATGTTTTTCTAGTTCAAACTGCAATTCATTTGATATCCTCAACCTGAAAGGAATTTTAATTCGAAACTTCACAGAGAACAAATTTCTTAAAATTTGAAGGGGAAAAAAAATGGAAAGTCTATCTGGATGCAATAAGCAATGGTAAGATGGTTCTAAAACTAAATTCTACTTCTCAAAAACTAAGTTATTTAGTTTTTAAAAAAAGAAAAAAAAAAAAAAACATCAATTTATACGAACTAGAACTGTCATCTGTTATACAAAAAAACTTTAATGATTGAAAACGTTTCAGAAGAATAGCAACTCCGCAAATATACATCACTATAATGACTATTTATTCGAAAACGAAATGCATTAAGTATGATAGTCAAAATATTAAAACTCCAAATTTTGGTGAATCTCCAAGTTTTAGACTGCTTTAAATCTGAAAGAAAAATATTAAGAGCTTGCCTATCCATCTTTGTGCACGCTAACAAAAATGCAATCAAGGTTTGCATTTTGTTCCTTTCAGGTTGATGAGGTTCGGCATTATGTAAGTAAATCTGTTTTAACGTTCTGACTAAATCCACCACCGGAATGTCTGTCTACGGTTTGTCTATTCGTCCATATGAGATAGCAATGTCTCAAAAGGTAATAAAACAAATGAAAGTACTGTGAAAGAATTCTTCCCTCAAAACTGTAAATGTGTATATTTTGGACTTTACCCATTAATGACAGAACTGTTTCATTGCTTGTCGAAGTGTATGAGCAATAAAATACAATAGATACAACAAATCAAAAGATAACAAGCAAGACAAATTTGCTTAATTATTACTTTCTCGTATGCGGAATATTGTAATCATCGAAAAATCCATACTCGAGATGCGAAATATTGTAATCATCGAAAAATCCATACTCGAGATTTTCATGAAGAACCACGTTTCAGACCTCTTTCAGCCCGAAAAACATATTTGAAGTTATGTCTGTCAGTTCAGTCTGCGAACACAACTCAAAAACGTTTCAAACTAGTTAGGTGAAATTTGTGAAAACAAAATAGATTTCAATCAAATTTTGAATGGAATCCATTCGAAGAAAGTCTGATTGGCTATTCGAGTTGTGAGCACGATAACTACAAAACATAAAGATCTAGGTAAATGGAATTTGGTACACAGGCTTAGCATCCATAATGTATATCTACCTCAAAATTGAAAGCAAATCTGTCTAGGTTGACAGCTGACTGATTTGCACCTTTGCATGCATGTAATAGCTATAATTCAAAAATACAATGACTATACTACATGAAGTTCTGTGTGTGACAATTGCAGTTTTATAACAAATTTTAGCTTCAATCGCTCGAAAGAAGGAAGCCCAAAAATATATAATTAATTTTCTACTTAGGAATCAACCGCATGCCAGAGATTAATAGCGAAAAATCATACTCTAGATTCAGTAAAAACACTAGATTTTCGCAAAAGACTGTTTCGTAATTTGTTCGCTTATATTATGCAATTAATACACAAGTGCCAGTTTTCTTTACTACGCAACACACAAATTTCATGCACGAAACTCTGAAAATAAAAATCTGAGCACTCGTAGTGTTCACAATTTCTAAAATTTAATGCACAGGGGGAGGGGATTCTCTCCGATAAACCTTTATTGGAGAGAATGCGAGGAAGTTTCAGGAAGACCAGTGCCACAGGTTTTGACATCAAGATTATATATCTTATCTCAGATTTTAGATCCAATTAATCAGCGGCAAAAAATACAAAACTCATAACTAACTGACAAAAGCTGAAACTAGAACAAGCCGCATGCATAAAAAGGAAATCGATTAAGAGATATCTCACTGATTTGTAAAAACATTGAACACATTTCAAAGCATTTACGTACAAATGAGAAAGCCTCTTGAGTTCGCAATTTTCAAACAATATTTTAATAAATTTATTCAAGCATCAGTTTCAGCACAAAAATAATACGCCGGTATAAAAGCCATAGAAAACCATTGTTATTGTGTGCCTAAGAATTGATTCTTTTACCTTCTAGCACTTCATAACAGGTGAAGGAGATGCTCTAGAGAAGAATGAAAAATATTCAAAACAAATCGGCATTCATATCTGGATCAGGAAACGGCCCAAAAGAAACGCGATAGGATAGTTATTGAAACGCTCCATTTAACAAAGGGAGGCTCTATTCAGAAAAATTGATTTTTCATCTTTTTGTTTTCCGAAACGTGACCCCACAATTTTCGGATTCGCAGCTGGCGATAACAGTAACTTAAGAGCGCGCTTGTGCTTCCAAATTATCCTATATGAACTCTTAACAGTAAGTTACGATGCCTTAGTGAACTTTGCCAGTTTATGAAAAGAAGTTAAGCACCGTTTTTGTAACATTTGGGATCTGATTCACTATGTTCTCAAGTTAGAAATAATTATCATCAGGGCCAAATTTAACTCTTTGGGTGCCCCTAGACAATCGAATTTTAGGACTCCCCATCGACTCTCGACCTTCTAAAATATGATGTTTATAACTTTAAATTTTTGATAAAAGCAATTTGTAAATAGCAGGTATGTTGATAAATTGAGTTAACAGATCATTTAATTGCGAATAACTTTCATGACAACTGATATCGATATCCTGCGTATAAAAAGCATTTTAAATTTAAATCTTAAAGTAATTTTAAATCAAATGGTAAAAAAAATGAAATTTTTTATATACAGCCTTTAATTAAAAGTTGGCTAAAGCTGTTGACATTGATTTAATCAACTGCGAAAACAACTGGATCACACTCTAAAACAAATTCAAAATGTTCAAATCAAACAAATGTGAAAACATAAAAATCTTAGAAATAATGTTTTAAATTTTTAATTTTATTAAATTCGAGTACGCAGTTCTTTCAAATCAAACAAACTGACTGCCCTGAAAATATCATGGCGTAGTTAGGTATCAGTAGGTAGCTGCCTACTTTGCCTATTTGATAATCCGTTCTTATATATAATTGTACTTTATTAAAAATTTCGTGGGTAAAATTAAAATATATCCTTTAAGAATTCATTTTTATTGATTTAATACTGAGATAATAAACTTGAATGAAATATCAACTGATTTCAGTTTATTAACAAACATCAATAAGACGGGAAAAAAATCCGTTATACTAGCAAATTATAAAATTCTGTATCATTCGGTCTCCTGTAAGACGATGAAATACCGAGACTAGTTTTTATAATGGGGATAACGATTACTCGCATATTACTCGTAAGATAATTTCAAAATGTTCATTTTTTGTTTTATTTTTGTTTAAACGAACAAATGTATCATTTGTTGCTTATATATGAACAAATGAAGTAACAGTTTAAACCAACGAAATCAAGCTTTTTCTCATATTCTCTAATAAATATATTTTGTATTATTAACCATATGCCATTAACGGACAATTACAAAAAAACAATTATTAGCGGGCGATCTTTGACGATTCATTGCTGAATTGCGTTTCTTATTTAAACAGCAAGAAACTGAAAGGTGATTTTAGATACTTTTTTTCCGACGAATAACACCAAATGTTGATACAAAACTACAATTGCAGTCACAAAATCACATACTCAATTTCATATATTTAAGTCACAGTATTTTTGAGTTATCGCGTTTGCATATTTGTGACCGATTTGCCTTAGAATGAATTTCGTTCAAAATTTGACAGAAATTTACAAATGGGTGTAGAGAACAAATATCGCATTTCATTTATTTATCATTAACGTTTCCGAGTTATCCTGTTCAGGCATCATTCCATAAGCATGTTTTTCGGACTCAAGAAGATCCTGAAATATGCGAAAATTTCATGGTGGAATTTTTCGACGCTTACAGCACTTTCTCTTTGTTATAATTCAAATAACGATTAAAAATTAATTGTAGCATCTCACTCGTAATATGCGTAGTTATGAAGATGGACACCCAAGCAGACCCATCCCACTCAGAATAGGTTTAGGGAAAGAAGTTATGGGGAATATTACTACTACGTGGAATGTATCATTCGCCTTGTACCGGACATCACTGTACTTCGTAATATAAATAAAAGTAGACAGTTCATTATAATTCAAATTTACTAGGCACCACAGTGGCATAGTGATAGAATCCCACTTTTGGCGTCGGAAAATCGCAATCAAATCTGATGACATTGTATAGTTACGATGTGTCGGAAGACGAAGTATATGAAATTTGCCAATACGGATCAAATATATGAAGGTTTATTTTCTTAACCACAATGCTCTATATTGTACGTGTGCAGTTAAAAGTAACAAACTGATAAAATTTTTTTAAAAAAAGTTTCAAATCAAGAAAAGCTAGTGTTCGAAAAAACATATAACATTTAGAATAAATAAAGTTACATCTAAGCGAATAAACACGCATGCAAAAGGAATCGAAAATAATGTAACCATAAAATCAAGTAGAAAAAACTGAAATTGTAAAATATGAGCGAACTTGTGATGGAACGAGAGCACCATGGGTATCGTCCTAATTATTAAACTAGGACTCAAGATTACGAGGTACATTAATAATTTGTGTGGTTCTGAATTGAGGTTAATTAATCAATCAATCAGTACTGACCAACAACGGATCTTTTTAATTGATCGCTTTCCCACTTCGTCTTACCAATTCATGTACCATGTTTAATTTCATACATCAAAATTGTCAATGAAGTTAGCATAGATAAACCGTATGTTAACTAAAGTCAAAGATAACACTCGCCAATCTCAACTCGAGACTTTTATTCAAGGAACTAACCCTTACGTCTGTTTTTATCCACAAGACGAAATGACTCGAATCTTCCAGATTTAGAAAGATACAGAAGTTATAAAAACATTGTAGAACAAACAAAAAATGACAGAAAGTAAATCAATAGCAAAACAATTTCTAGGCAACTTGTCTGCAGTCAGATACGAACTTGCGAACTATCGCTTTCAGCTCATAGCATTCTACCACTGAGTCAATCAGTCTGGGCCAAGTAAGAACAAGTTTCGTTACAATATCAGTGCATTCAGTTATCATGTATTATAACCATTTGACATCCGAACCAGCAGAATAGAAGAAGTGAATTCTACAGCAATATTTTTCTATTTATTTTAAGATTTTTTTTATACATTTTAAAAGATAGGAACAAATTCAATGAAGTATGATTTTTAATTCCAATGTGTTAAAAATTATTTTTATTTAATGATATTTAGCATCTTCTCGAAATACTTAGAACAACTAATTTTCAAATAATAAATTTTTATATAGCAGTATTTCCAATAGTTATTCTATATCTAACTATTCGGTTAGACCCTTCTGAATTAAAAAGGAGAAATTAAAGAAGATTGAAAACGATACATTTTTGCACATCCTTCGACAGAATAGTCAAACAAAACAGAATAAAATCTTACAGACGATATCGGTACACATTATTATGCAATTATTACGGCCATGTAATTACTTCATAAACTATCAAACACAACTGCTCTATTTATATGCAATTAATCGGGATACATTTATATAAGACATCAAAACCTCGAACTTGATTCCACTGACAGACATTTCTACATCTCTTAATTTACGAATTAAAGATAAAAAAAGGTTTATGATATAGAAATGAAAACATTAGAGGAGAAAAAAAAGCAACATCTAGGTCATTTTCTCATCAGAAAATCTTCCCATTTACTAAATCCAAAAAAAGATGCGTTAATTACCCTGTTCCATTTCTGAAAAAGGCTTTTTATATTATACAAACGCCTGTCCTCGATTTGACGCCATTGCTGTTCTGCCTGCCAATATCCATATTCCGGAGCTGCAATCGGTCTCGGATGAACCAGATGCTGCCCAAAAGCAATTAATGTCAGTTAAGCTGTCAGTTTGGGGCGTGCAACTCGTTACCGAATGAAAGCATAAACTCCGTTGCATCTGTTACGTGAAGACTTACCTGTTTGAATGCACCCCACCTGAATGCTAATGGGATCGGAGGAATAATTATGCAAGGTCTATCTCGCCTCCACAGGAAAAAAAAAATCACATTGGAACCAATCTATGAATGAATGCAATCATAACCAAATGATATGCTGCTGCACTGTCGATTAAGAGGCTGACGTAGTATACCATTGTTCTGCGCAGAGATCGGGGGAAAAAAAGCCAACATATATCACAAAACTTTAAGCAAATCATGTGACAAGGATTGAATGACGCGATCTGAACAATGAGTGATTCAATACATTCTTGTCTCTGAAGGAAACTTTTTTTTTAATTTCGAAATATTTGTAGTCGTAGTGAGGGAGCGTAAGTGAATCATTTAGAAAGGTAATGGCAGATTTGAGTCTCATAAATTTTGAATAATAAAAAAGCATTTGCGATAGATTCTGAAATGTCGGTCGGTTCGAAATTTATGCAACTAATCACGTTTTGTCCATAAAAATTCCAGTACTTTTTTGAAATAAAACACTTGTAACGACTTCGGAAGAGTGATTTCAGTTCGATAGTTATATATAGGATTTGCCGTTTTTTTTTTTTTTGAAATACGAGTTTTATAATCTTTATTCAATGCAAATTTCAATATTGCATTCAGTCGTCAACAATTGCTTTGATATGTTATACTTGTAACTTCTATTGTAAGTATTTATTATACTTTAAATTTGCTTGCAAATATTAGGTATCAAGAGGAATGCTTTAGCGAAATTTTCACGATAATTGATAAAATATTTAAATTTTTATTTCCAGATGACATGAAAATATTTGTAGCCCTAGCAACATCGGGTCTATCAATTAGTAAACAGTAAGATTTTTTTTTTTTAATTTTTAATGTTTACACTATATTTCGTTTTTTCTTTTCTATATACAAAATTTTCTGTTATTTATACAACAATGAAAGAGAAACAATGAAATTCTATTAATGCATTAAATAAATTTTTTAAAAATTAAACCATATTTTAAAAAAGGACATTTTAAAGTGTTCATTAAATTATCATAGCATTTTGCTTCAAATTTGAATTTGTTCAAATAAATTTATCACTTTCATATACATTCGGCTCAAGTATTTGACAAGGCACAAAGACACACCACAGAGCAGTCCTCGTATTTTAATTCAATATCTCAATGAATACAGAGTTCTGCAATGATAATAGCATTAAAAAAAGTACTATTTGGAACTCTCTCTCTCTTTATTTCTAAAGAGCTTTTTCTACTTTAAATTATGCAGCGCGTTCTTGAGAGAGCACGGTCTACCAACGGGTTCGCAAGAGGATGCATGAGAGAGACAAATCTTCAAGTACCCCTCTGGACCTCCCAGGCACTACAAAACAAACATCTCTTCCTTATCGGACTTCTTCTCAACTTCCACGAGATATCACGAAAAGTTGAAATGCAACGCGATGGAACCTCGGGACGGAAAGGGGAAAACTTGTCAGATGCCGCGATACAGCCTGTCTATCACGAAAGTAGTAAACACGTGAAGTCTGCTTTCATTTGTTGCCATAGAAGCCGGCCTTAGACATTTTCCGTAGGTGACATTCGCAGAAATGAATTTAGCAACAACGAAAAGGTACTTTCTTGACTTTTTACGGGAAGAACACCGAATCTGTTCCAATAACAACTGGCATAAACAACGAGAAAGGAAATTATGAAGTTTATTTACTTTCAATTTATTACTTAAGAAATGTGATATCGTTTTTATCAATAGAAGATATTTTTAAGGCTCAAAGTCAATTTTATGGCAGATTACACTAACTTTTTAAACAGGAAATGCGATTAAAAACTGAAATCATTTGTTAAAAATTGATAACAAAAAAATCACAAAAGCATACATGAAATGAAGCCTTTCAGATGTCTATAATAAATTTAATATTACAATATTACAATGCAAATTTGTAACGCTAATTATTTATTAACTACCTGTTAATTCCTCCACATACAATGATGAGTCTGACTCGTGCATCGAATTACTGAATTTTCAATTTTAAATATGCAATTAAGTGAAAGTATTAAATAATTTAAAATGCAAAAACATTTAGAAACGCTTCAATATCTCAAATAATCTGAATATTATTATAGGAATTAAATCAACAATAAGTATCCCAGATAGGATGTGGCATCTATTTAGAAAGTTCAGTAAATTCAAATGGGTTAATTAAAACATTAACTCTCTGCAACAATATTCTATTAAAAATATGGGGCCCTGGTGGTAAAGTATCGTCTTCGGAACTCAAGGATTTAAGGCCCGAGATCAGATTCCACCGTATAAACGTCGTGTAAGTGGGTATGGTGCAAGCTAAATCCGTGGGTCCATACGCTTCCCCCCTAGTTGGTGTAGCTGGAAGCTTGGAGAAGCAAGGGGCGTCGTCCCCGTCATCTGACCATTGTTCAAAATTACGAGGTCCGTCCCAAAACAGCCTTAGTGTTACTTTTAAAAAAATGGGGCGTTATTATAACTAAACTAAGCGATTAAAATATTAATGCTAATCAGATAAAGTTTCTTATAATCATAGATATTGCATATAATCATATTATAGCTTCTAAGAGTTTTTTTTTTTTTTTTTTTTTTAAGATTGCTTATAAATTTTAGTTAGAATCCAGTCAGATGAAATGAGACAACTAGAATGCTTCATCGCACAGTCGCATGATTTGCAACCAAAATGAAAATAAATCGTACTATGCCCTTCAAAACCAATTACTTTTCCAAATGCCGATTTTTTTTCTCTCTTTCATCCTGTCTTTCTCACGCCAACAGAAACAAAAGAAATTTCTCTGCCCCAGATAGCATCGGCGATCATCTTGCGACGATGACAGGTCCAGACAGGCCTAACTACCCTTAACCACCCGATAGCATCGGGGAGAACAATTGGACGCAATCAAAACAGTTACTCTGGGCATAAGCGGTGGTGGACATCGTGGTTGGAGTTGATCTATTATGTTTGCGCTAGACACAACATTTGCATAACAGAGGAGAACCGTAGCACAATTTGCATGCAGGTTCGGCGTCTAATCGTATTGTTTGCAGTAGAGAGAATGATGCTTTCGCTTTTCAATGTGGAGTGGATTTACGGAGTGGAGTGGATTTTAAGTAAAAGTAAGGTTAAATTCTGTTTAAACTGATGACAAGCGCTTATCTAGACGTACTTGAGTTTAAATTTCTTTTACAGATGTTATTTTGCCATATTAGTGTCTGCATATTTTTCGAAAATATTCAGTTACTTAAAATAGTTTTTTAAGTTTTGATTTTTGTGCAGTTTTGAGGAAATCAAACAATCAGTTGCTGTTTTCGTTCGGGACAAGAAATGATGACTGCAAAGATGTTGAAAAAAATACTCAAAATAATTTATCGAAAAGTCGTTAAATTTCAAACCAAAATTAATATATATATATATATATAATTTCTTGTACCTTGAGTCCAAAAATAAAAGATCTATAAAAATGTAATCAAATTATCGTTTGCCAATAATATGACGTTTCGAACAACCCGTATAGTAATGAAATTTTTATTCTGAATCATTCTTTCGCAATTCGCAATTCTTTTTTTTTTCCTCATAGACGACATATACAAAGGGGGAAAATATGCAAAAGTAATTAACTTAAATATTCAACTCGACATTTTGATGAATATCAGCATTTTAATTCTGAATGGGAATATATATATATATATATATATATATATATATATATATATATATATATATATATATATATATTGTAATTATATATGTCGATATGTGAACATGGTAATTCCGAAATTGTTGATCTTATGCCGGATTTACACTCGGCTAGTTATAAGACAGCCGGTGGACAGTGCATGCGTAGAAAAGGATTGATTTATGATTGCCACAATTTTCATAAAATAGATTCAAGCATTCCATTCTTGACTATAAATTGCCGTTTTGGCGTCCCTGAAATTTTTTTTAATGCGTATCATATTAAAATGATGGATATTTACACAAAGAAAAAAACGCATACCTAACATACCTAAATTTGGAAAACCATAAAAAAAATAGCAAACAAAATGAAAAAAAAAATCCTCTCATCAGAAAGAACAAAAAGCAAAAAATGTCTTATTTATTCTATGATAAGTGATCAATTTTTTTCACGGCAATAACACTGCCAAATTCTACAAAAGCATCCGCAGTAAGGGGAAAAAAAAAAAAAAAATACAATACTGCGGCATGTTGTTGTCCCGTCGGGACAATTACTTGCCATGTACCGAACAACAATTTTCAGCCTCTCCACCTATTAGCCATCTAATAACTGGCCGAGTATAAACCCGGCATTTATCTTATCATGTGTCTGATACTTCATCATACCGAAATTTTACACGAACACAATAAGAAGTGATCTTTCCATGCGACTGTCAGCATGATTAAAAAAAACTGCTACAAACTTGATGAATAACTTTAAACATATGATTTCATCACAAAAACCGTGAATCTGTAAGGGAATTCAAACCTAATATATCAAAGCATAGACTGACATCAGATTATCTGTCAGTGTGTATGCAAATACAATAACGAAAAAAAAAATATATTATAAGCAATTACGATATTGGCTCTGACGTCAAAATTGTAGATCCGAATCAAAATTTGGATCGAATTAGTCAACGGAAAGAGATCCAAATTACATACTTGTCTTTCTTAAACATACGGCGAAATTTGATACAGGCCGTACTATGAGCCCAAAATTAACGAAAGATTTGAATTTGCCACTATTCGTGCATAAAGTGTTGGCAACCCTACAAAAAAATCTTTTGTAGCTGATAGTTTAGGGTTAGTAAAAATGAAGCGTTACACGATAGAACAACATGTTAACTTAAGATTTGAATTAAATAAAATAAGAAAAAATAAAAATAATAAACATTTTCCCTCTTTAAATTGTTACATTTTTATTGAATCGTAAAGTACAAGTATAGAGTTATGTATGGAATAACACATAGGGCAAATGGCGTCCACGGCATTGTTAACACATACGCAATCTTAAGTCGAAATTTTCCATAGTTATTTTGCATAAATGTGGCTGAATTTCTTTGATGTAACGTTGAATTTCCTCCTTCAATGTACGCATGCTTGTGGGCTTGTTGGCATAGACCTTTGATTTCAAATAACCCCATAAATACGGGGTCAATACTCAAATTTTTGAACTTTTGGCGCTAGACTTTTATTATTTTTGAAACATTGTTCAACAATGATAACATGTTCTATCGTGTAATGCTCCATTTTTACCAGCCCTAAACTATAAGCTATCAAATGGCTTTCTTTTAATAGGGTTGCCAACACTTTGCGGCACGAATGTTGACAAATTCAAATCTTGTGTTTATTTTGGGACACCCTTTATTTGATAAAGTTGAAAGGAAAACACTCCAATTGGTAAACACACAACAGAAGACACTAATTATGCGATTCTTTCAAGTGAAAAATATATTTAGTCACGTCTCATTTCATTTAAATTAGATTTATAAATCAGAATTGACTTCAAACATTACACGCAAGCATTCGCTTGAAATATCGACCCAGCTCCCCCCCCCCCCCTTCTTCCAACTCAAAGGAACGAACAAGAAAACAAAATTGTGAAATTTGTTCAGAGAAATGTAGCATTAGGAGGATTTGTTTCTCATGGGTGCCATGAATCAACATCTCACTGCCTCTGATTTTCTGCGTAAGAGTTTTTTGTTGGAAGTCAGGGATTTCCAACTTACTCTTTAATCCTGAAAGGCGGAGCGGAAAGTGGAAGCAGCGTAAGCAATTATGCAAATTAGGCTTCTTTGTTTACTTGTTCGCTTGAGTAACGAAATCCAGATGTATCGCGATGGAAAGGGTGAATAATTTCAATTTGCAATTTTGTTTCACATGTCAATTACTGAAATGCAACGAATGAAATGCTAAAAGTTACTAATTAAATAGTCCTTGGGAAAGCTCTCTCATAAAATCAAAATTATGCTGCGTAAATAAAGAAAGAGAGCTCATTTTTAATATTTTGAGCACCGCCATGCAAAATTCATATTTATTTGAATATAATGGCATTAAAGGTGTTAAAGTATCATATGTTAAAAAGTTAATCTTATTTTTTTATTTAATTTTTAATTAAATTTTTAAGAAAAGATAAAGAAACTTTTCTCAGATAAGCGTAATAAACAACCCTTATTTCTATAAAATAATTACATGTAATCTTCTTAAAGCAATGAGATTTTTGTGTTTGAAGAAAATCGGGGGAAAAGAATCTGTTTGTTTTACAAATAATCAGAAGCGGATTCATAGAAAGCAATGTGACTTTTGTGCTTGAAAAAATACGAGTGAAAATCTTTATAATTGTCTCATCAAAACATAGTCCAATTTTTTTCATCAATTCATCAAAATCTAAACTAGAACTAAAAAAAAAATTTTGTACAATATTTTTAATCACTCCACAAGGGAAAGAATTCCGAAATTTCTGGAAATAGCTACACGGAATTATTTGATTGATTGTTATCTGAGCTTTCAAGGGATGCTGGTTACAATACAAATCAGTCTTATTTAGTTAAATTAATGTCCCATTTCAAAAATGCATGAAGTATTTCTCTGAAATGAACCTCATAATGCTGAGCCGTTGTCAGATTGTCAGATGATTAGGAAGACATTTGACCCAGCAATATATTCTCAAAACTTCAACACCATAACGTTAGACCCTGTCGCGTTGATTCTCTATATCTATTAATATTGTCAATGTTTCAGCTTTTGTTTTGTTCCGAATGGCAACGGTGTTAAAAAAGATGTATATGTAGTTTGGAATTCATTAAAAGAGGTTGTGTTTTACTTTTGAGAATGGCTTTGAGTTTTATATTTACGCCATAAACAAATGCCCTTTCATCCGAGAAATCGAAAGCAGAGTCTTTAATCAAAGTATCTGAATAAGAATATTATCTGATTCGATGTCAAACCGTGACAGACCCTAAATCGATTCATCTTTCACTCTGCCTTGACATACAAAGACTCATTAGATGCTTTACTCGTCACATTAGTAGGTTATATTCCTTAAAAGACAATGCAGTTTGATATATCAACCAAAATGAATAGCTGTGATCTCAGTAAATGCTTGTGTAGCTCGATTAAAGAAAGCGAGTGCATAGATGCGTTAAACCTTAAGTATACGATGCAATCCACTGTTTCCGAGGCAAAGCCAATGGTTCACATGCTCCCAAACAAAATAAGTACATTTTTTTTTTTTTTTTTTTTTTTAAGATTTTAATTTTTACTATCATGGTTCTTTAAATATGTGACCCTGTCTTATATTAATTTTTGCACTAAAAAGACGCACTGTTGATTATTTACGGAGGGCGTCTTGTTATCTCTTGCACTAGTGACATTTATTTGTGAGAAAGAATGACATCGAAGTTCACTGGAAGACATCCGTCTAAAGTTGTGATGATTTGAATTCTTCTGGAGGTGTATCTCATCTTGATACTATTGCAAAACCTAATGCACGAATATCAACTCTGCGAATCACAAAACCTTTGGTTTGCTCTTCTCGGAAGAACTATTGACAGACTATGCCAATCAATTTAGAAAATAATGATTCCAGATCCGATCCACATTTAGGGTTTTTGAACATTTGCTTCGTCCACCTGTTAACTTATTTTAGACTGCTGCCATTTTCGGATCATTAGAAGATCCAGCTTCTTCTCTTTGCAAAAAATTGTAAGAATCCTACTATGGGACTCTCTCACAATTGCTCTAATGTACTTAACAGATTAGTACTCAAAACCCGATGACACTAAAGAATTTCCATTTAAATTAATCTGGTGAATGTTAAACTATCGGGACAAATGTTTCCCGTTATTGTGGAACAAGGTGCCAATTGAGACATTGTCTCCACCATTTGACCACGGATCAGAATTACGAAGTCTGTCCCAAAAAAATCCTTGAATGATTTCCAAACGCGACTCCGAGGGTTTTGAGCAACCCTAAATCGATGAGATTTTGTCTTTGGCTAAGATTACAGGGTTAGAAGTGAATAGCAGAGATATCGATCAGATGGTGATAGAACACCGTAAAAACTATCGAAGAGCTAATGGAGCTGTATTTGTCACAGCAAAAAACTGCGAAGGAGAGTTAACCAAAAAAGGAACGAGGTTCCACTGTATTTGTATCGGGGATTACTAAGTGGATTTGGTACATGAATTTTTAACATTCTTCCAATGTCATTTCGATGGATGCCTTTTAACAAAAAATGCAATTTAATATCTCCCCGAAAATAAATTTTCTCACTTTCTTACCCAAATTTTTTATCAAACAGGTAAATATCAACATGGTTAGAACAATGTGAATCTGTTGTACGAAATTTTGATGTTTTTCCTATCTCTTTTTGGGGAAAAGAAAAAAAAAACAGACTATTCTACGCCAAACTCTACAATAACAACACTGCCGGGTCAGCAGTGACGCCAAAGATCAGCTCTACGGTATTACAACATGGCGTGGGTGAAAGGAATGGAGTTGGGGATGGATTTGTTCTTCCGCATCACTAGCATCCTGGGGGTGTTTTGCTCCTGCGAGCTTCCTGATTGGCTGCGGCAATATCGGAAAGTTCGCTATCGAATGGTGAGCCATAATTATTCGGAAAGAGACTAGGGCCGCAATTTATTGCCGTCGTAAATTGATTTAAGAGGGAGGCGGGAGGGAGTGCATTGTTTCGAGCGTGTTGTTGGGACGCTCGACAGAGTTTCTCGGCTCCACTTCCGTCTGAGGTAATTAACTAATTAGATTTCGGATGAGTGATTCTAATTCGAGAACGGAGTTGAGAAGCCAAGGAAGTAGTTTTAAGGAAGAGATAAGACGGGATTAAGGATAAAAAACTGGAATGGCAAGCAGTGCCTTACAACAATCAACTAAGCTGCAAGAGGAAAGATTTATCGGTAATAATGAAATCTAATGAGAAAAGGAAAGGGTCTTTGTTCATTAGGTACGTCCAATGTAGAAACATTTGGTTGGACGGAAAGGTTTTTCCTTGGAGACAATTGTAAAAATTCGCTTAACAAGTTTTAAATGTGCAGAAATCTTTTTAGAAAACAGCACACTCCCCAATATCAGGTCTAATGTAGCAGAAGGACAGGCCGGATAACAAAAAAGCCGGGTAAGAAGGAGATGTATAAACTCATTTCTTTGTCCACTCAATAACAGAAGACAAAGTTTTTATACCAAAACTCATGGCTATAATACGTATTTCCTCACTTCTCATTAAGTATTAAGCCCTCTATTTATCTCAGGTCACTTATAATGTGAACGCAGCCGCGGCGAAGCGAATCATAAAAGCAGTTGCCGGTAACGAGTCAAGTTAAAATAGAAATTTATTTACTGCACTTCAAATTTCAAGAATTTGTTAGAGAAAAAGTAAGTTAAAGGATATAAACTGCTCACATTTTAACTTAATTTCTGCAATCTTCACTGTGGAATACTTAAAAAAAGCACTAAGCATATCCCAAGAACAGTTATAATCAGGAATTCCCAGAGCAGTTATAATCAGGAACAGTGACAACAATTGAGGTCCGTAACTCGCTAACGAAACAATGAACAACGAGCAGAACGCTGCGCTTTTACTATTACAATTTGTATTTTGTACACGACACGTAAGAGCATCGTAGCAGAAGCCCGCTTCCAATACCTTGGCTATGTTGCCAATGCAACGCCTTGCCTTTCTCATTAAATTACTATGAAAGAAAATTAGGCTGAATAGTACGGAAGCCGGATAGTCGCGAAACGGGTACTAGGGTGTGTACTGTATTAGTAAACACTACGTACAAGTTTCCATTCACGATTCAACAGCAATTCCCAATGGACAGACATATACTTTCATTTGGGAATATACTCTAAATGTAGCAAACAATTATGTTTTATGCTCCTTCAGAAAATAAATACAATACCGAAGAAAATCACGAAGTCAATATATTTTATACAATAATCTATCGTTTACATTAATCGTATTTAATAGAATATTATTGGTATATAAACAAAAGTAGTTCCATGCTTCTGCCATCCAAAATAGTTGAAATAAGCTTTAAATATAACTACTTTCCAGTATTTTCTTGCTTCTGAAACATCTGCTGATCGAAACATTGAGCGTCCTCAAGATGGTCGTTTACTGACCTAAAATAGTGAAATACAAAGCTTCATATTTCAGTCAATTTTGATTGCTAAAGAATGGAAATATTTTTTAAAATTAAAAATGATAGTGTTAATGGTAAGAGTTTAATTTAAAAATGTTAGTTAATGTTAGTTAACATTCATTTAATGAGTTACTCTAGATAAAATCTTTAGATAATTTAAAGCATTTTTTCCCAACAAGACATCTCTAATGGTTTAGATATCAGATATTGGATCACACTTAGGGTGGATAGACACCCATATAATTTATCATTTACTCTGCTAATGCAAATGAATGATAAAAAGATCTATTCTAGTTATTAAACTAGACTGCAAAAGCAAGTTACATATTTATTTGTGAAGAATTTCACAAATCAAAGCATTCCATAAATCTAAACATTGAAGGCATATTAAATGATTCTAAAACTCATTAAGTAACACTCCAATGTTCAAATTATAAAACAGTATTATAGCATTTATAATTTGGACATTGGATTTGAAATTTTAAAACATAATAAATAATCCCTTCTCAAAGTTATGGAAGGAAATATTTTGCATGACATAACCATGGTGTATCAAGGCCAATTAGTATCAAAAGCAAAATATAATTTTTTTAATTTCATTCGCCACATAGGATTTTAAAACTTGAGATAAATGATGAATTCATTATTTGATTTCGCTGCAAGTGCCGAAAACGGTAATGTTACTTCACTCTTCATCGCAATATCACTGACAAAAAGTTGAGTACCAAAATAAACTTGATAAATATATTAAAGTATAATATTTACAAATACTTTTTGGTTTAGAATGATTTTATAAAATGCATTTCTATTTAAATAAATAAAAATAAATTTTGAAATACAAAAAAATAACAAAATATCTGATAAAAGACAGATTTTTAAAGTTTCAAGGTTATAAAAAATGGAAGAAGACGGGGAAACATACAGCAGTTTCAGCAGCACTCCTTTTTACACAAAACAAAAGAAAGGTCGGGGGTCGGATTCCTATTACTCCACTTTCAAGCGATTAATAACTTTTGCATGTTTCAATAAAAATTGTGAAGTAAGGAAGATGTGTAAGTTTTTCATGCAACATAAAAGATTAGTTTTGTAAAAAAAGGTTAATAATCGTCCTCCTCAGAGGTCACAATACCACTAAGAAATATTTAATTATCGATGGTTGGAAATGCTTAAAAAACATTCAACATTTAAATGCATTTCACATATGATAAATGAAATATTCAAGCCTAATAATAACCTTAATAACTTAATCATAACAAGCGTTCCTACTTTCACGGAGATATTTTATTTTTACTTTTATTTATCTAGTTACTTGGTAGCCTCGCGTAACTAACTTACTACCAACTTTTGCATACTTTATACCTCTTACCTAATTTATCAATTGGCAAAACATTAAATTATAACTTAAAGACATTGAATATTTCATTTGAACTTTTAAATGCAATTCACGTTTGATAAAATGAAGCTTCCTAATCTAATACTTAAAAACCTAACTATAATGAGCGTGCAACTTCCCAAGAAAATACCGTTTATGAAAATATTTCACTAAATAAATATTATTCTGAAAGAGAATGAATGTTCATATTTCATTTAAAAATATCACGTGAAAAAAACAATTCTAAAATAGTTTCCCAAAAAATACTTTAAAAGAATACAATTTGGATCAAAATTGAGTTTCTCTCCGAAACAAGTATCGATCTATCTTTCCCTCTGTCAAAACAGCAAATATTACAGGCAGCATTACAAGATAATTTGAAAGGCTGCTCAAAGCTCAAGGGAGAAAAAGCATTTGCATACGCTACAGCAGAGGCAGCTGCTTGAAGACGGAACCACCTATATCCGATATTTCTAAGATAAGTTCAAGTAAAGCAGAAAACGAAAGTACCGATAAAGAAAATTGGACCCTCCTTCCATTCTGGAACGATGTCGTTCTAAGAAGACAAATGAGGGTCTCCCAAGGGAGGCAAGCAGCGAAGGAAAAGGAAAGGGGCGACTCCTGAAGGCTCTCGGGAGCGGCCCTCGCCCCAGCAGTGATGAGGAATTTTGTTAGCTCCGACAAGGAAAGATTGAATGTGCTTCACTTTACCCTACAGAGCTTTTAGAAAACAGATAGAAAATCACGCTATCCTCAGTGAATCGTAATTGTACTGTTTAGATGAATTGGAAGAGAGGATTCCTTCTGGAATTTACTTGAACTAATTAAGGAGAAGAGATAAACAGTTAATTAACTATTCATTCAACGGCATATTTCAATTTTCGATGTAGAGAGAAGAGCTTACAGCTATTTCCTGAAATTTTGAGCGTCTTTTTGAATAAGCAATATTCTATAATAAATATGTTCGTTGTATAGTGTTTAATTTTTTTTTTTCCCCTTTAAAGATTCGGTTTTTCGACAAAAAAAATATTTATATCGATCCAAATATTTAAGAGGAAAAAAAAACAATAAAAAAATCTTTGATTCATGAAAATGAAAAAAAAAATTAATTTCACTACATATCTTAAATCATTTTAAATAAGGCCTATCTTTGCTTACGAATATTGGTAAAAGATGAAACATTTTTGAAGAATGTAAAAGAAATTGTTTTTGCAACCTACAAGTAGGAGTAGTAACACGAAAATTCTTTAATGAAAGTGTTATCCTCGAAAATCCGTATAAAAATTGTGAAGTTTAGGTAAGGCCGTAAACTCCACGAGTACTTAGATTTTTACTTTGAAAGTCCCGCATATTAATATTTCAATGAGAGTATATAGTGAAGAAAACGCCTTTGAACGCCTGCTTTTACAATTAGTTGAAAACAAAAATTGACACAAAACTACAGTTTTGATAACAAAATAAAATATTAAATTTCATTTATCTAAGGCGTTTTCCATTTTAGAGCTGTAACGTTTATAAGCATTCAGAAGTCAAATCAACAGACAATCAATCTGTCGACGTATTTTGTTCAAAATTCGATACAGATCTGCACTTTTGACGTTTAAACTGTAAACCAAATTTTATTATCAAGCTAATTATGTTATGTAGTTATCATGTTCAACTGAACTCGAACAGAAAGGTACACATTTCTGTCAGAGGATTTCTTTCAAAATTTGAAAGAAATCTACAAATTTTCATGCCAAATTGCATGCTCCTAATTCAAACGTTTTTTAGTTACCGTTTTGAGAAACAGATAAACCTAATTCCAAAAATGTGTTGTTGTTTATTTTCATATTAAAGGATGTCTGAAAAAGAGAAATTCCCGAAAAGCTAGAATTCGAATTTTTAGACGATTATAATACTTTTTCTTAGTACACGAGAAAGTAAAAAGTGTTTCTGAAGATCATTATTTCCTAAATTCCGGGCCATAGAAAGAATTTTCAATTGCAAAAATGTTTCATCGGATTTCTCAGTGTAAACAAGCAAAATAACCAAAATACAATCAAGTTATAAAGCATAAAATTTACAAAATTACGCACCGCATTCAATTTTACTTATTCACAATATATTATTTGATATTGATTTTCTTATTTTTATTTTCAAATACTTATGCATATTAGAGATTTCAAAACATTTTTTGGGTGACAAACAGATGAAAATATCGCTGTTCAGTCGAAGCTTATTCACGAATATAATTAAGAAAAATCAAATTTTCCTACGCCTAAATATTTACAGAGGTAATTTCTTTTCTTTCATTTTACGTAAGAACGAGCCAACCAACTACATGAGATACGCAAAATCACGATTTGAAAGTATATTGGGAAAAGTGCAGTGGGCCCTTATTTTGACAGAGCAATTCCGTTTTGTTCTGAGATGTTTAGATGTAAAACATGTGTTCTTTTTCATCCAAAAGGACACTCACCGCAAATTCAAAAGTCAAAAAAAAAAAAAATAATAATCATGATTTAAAATGATGTCGAAAAAAGTGCAGTAAACTCGTTATAACGGAGTCATTTCCCGTTGTGCTGAAATATTATATTCGAAAAAAAACGAACTGGCTTTCCAGAGCATTTATTTATTATCTTTATTGTGAATATTCCAATCAATGACCGAGAGATAGTGAAAACATTTTTTTTTAAACTTTTTTTGTAACAAACTTAAGAAACAACGTTTGCAATTTTTATTTTCTTGTATATGAAATATAGAGAAAATATTGCAATCATCGAAAAATTCGAGTTACAGATTTTGACGAATCTCCACGTTTTAGATCTCCTTGAATTAAAACAACAACAACGTGGTTTTGGAAAATGTCTGTCTGTGACAAAACTCAAAAAATGCTTGGCGATATACAGATGAAATTTGGTGCACGGTCTTAATACCAAATTTGTAGATTTCTATCAAATTTTGAAAGGGAATCAAAGGAAATCTGTTCGGCTGTCCAAATACTATTTAACATGATAATAACAAAACCGAAGAGATCTAAGTAGATATAGTAATTCGATTCATAAATTTAAGATCCATGGTGTAAGTACCTGTCAAATTTTGAGTCAAATCCAACGAGGTTGACCGTCTGTCTGTCAGTATTTTCAGAAATATGTAAGAGAGATAAAAACGCAATGCCTTAAATATATCAAATTTGGTACGGGACTTTATTACTACAAGTGTAACTTTCTGACAAATTTTTGTTTCAATCGATCGCGAAGAACGCGTCTGGAATTCAAATTCGATTTTTGGATGCTTTTAACCACATGCCAGGAATTAATCATCAAAAAACTCGCCAAGGATGACACGATAGATTCAGTCAAAATTCTAAATTCATGCCAAAGGTTAATATTTCGTAACTATTGTATACCAATGCCATGCAAGACTTTCTCTGGAATAGCACCATTATTAGAAAATATGCAAGAAGTTTTAAGAAAACAACTACCGCTGGTTAAATAGCGATATGTGTTACATAATTGGATTGTATAATCATTTTCTTATTAACAGCTATGGAGTGAGATACAGAAATATAATGCATGTTTATATTTTTGCTCAATTTTATCAAATATTTTTTATACTAGTTCATCTAAAATTTCTCATCAGTTTCGTAAGAGGTTTCGACCAAGTTGAAGAGAAAGCAAAGAGTGGAAGAAGCAGGGGCAAAATCTGACAAAGCCCAGGAAGAGAGTTCGGGGTAAGGAGAGAGAGGATAAAAGGAAGTACTACAATTCCTAGTATTTTACCCGGGGTATGCCTCGGATCTGGACGGCCCTAATAGTTACAATTATATATATTTTTTAAAAACACTTGGCTTGTTCATCACTGGTATAAGGATAATCGTCCAGGGGGCTCTTTGACTCTTGATTGTAGTAGGCAGGATCAGTTACTTCTGCTCTCTTTCTCAGTGGGCACCTTAGAACTAGGAAATATTCTGAGGGCTCTAAGCCCTTTGATGTCTACCCCAAGTGTTTTATGGAAGAGGCTCCACCTGATCACATTCTTATTTGTCTGGTCCTCTCAAGACAGGATCGTACTGACAATCCATTGTTTGTATTGGACTTCTTCAGGACGCACAGTTTCATAGACTTGATATAGCTCTGATGTTCTCGAGGATCTGCAACAGCAACACAATGATATAAAGTCGCCGAAATGCATATATTTCTCAAAGCCGTCTGTAACATTTTACGATTCTTCAAAATCATTGGATCGATATCATACATATAATGATTATATATCCATCTCTCTGTTAATCTTTCTGGTTCTATTTCTTTTTGCCCGTCTTTCTGATTACTCTTTTTGAAACTATATATGTTCTTTTCTTACAACTTAAACGCAGTAAATAAAAATACTTCTACCAAAAAGATTTAAATTAAAAAAATAATAATATTTCTATCAGTACCATAACTATACAGATGTATTAATATAACATAATGGACGAAATGTTATGGAAATTTGAATTTTTGAAATTTTTTTAAAAATGTAAAGAATGATTTCTTAGACAACTTTTTAATAAAAAAACATATTGTGACGTCTACTAAGCAAAATTCACCATGAAAATAGGTTCACGTAATAATATAATCTTAAGGAAGTATATAATTATTTCTTTTTTTATTATGTAGGTTTCTGATATAGTTAAAAAAAAGTAATTAAATTTTAAAAAATACAGTTTCGACTATTGATATCACAGAAATTTAATTTAAAAAAACTAGGAATCAATAATTATAAGATTTCATAGAAAGAATAACATTATATCAATTAAGAAAACAATTAGTGTATACAAAAAAAAAAAAATCACACAAGACTCATTTAATTAAAATATTTAAAAAATGTACATTAGGGAAAATAATGTAATAAGACACAATAAGACGACTTTTTTTTGTGGATATAATGAGTGCATCAGAATAATAATTTCTTGATAATTATGAAGTTCACCAGAACTGCTGCAATTTCTAGAATAGTAACTATAACATTCACTTTCCCTTCCCAGATATGAAAAAACATTTAAAAAAACAGTTTGGGAAATGTCACTAGTTTAAAATGCCCAATTTCGTGCAGTTTAACCAGTTAATTGAGTTTGAATACTTGCGATGTCCAAAATACCAAGCACTCGCATCGTATGATTATATGTTAAAGATATATTCATCACTTACTCGGCTTATGATACTTAAAAACTATGTTTGTTTTTTTTATCTTGATGGTGAGTTTCATTTATTCTAATATGCAAGCCGAAAGTAAAATTCATGTTATTGACAATTCTAATAAAAGAATAATTGCCAATTTTCCGGAAAATTTCCGCGTCCTGCCAGTAATTTATTGTCAAGATACAGACCTCATTGCAAAAAAATACAGAAAATGCTTTTACGTGACAAGTTATTTAATGAATGTAAATTTTCAATTCTTTTTTAAACATTAAAATACATATTCGGATAACTCAAACCACAGATTAAAAGCCTTTTTTATACTTGATATCTAGAAAATGATCCCCAAAATCTTTCATAAAAACAACGTACTTAGTTTAGAAAACATGCAAGCTTTACACTTTTTTTCCAACTTGTGAGGAATGAGAATTTGCTCGCTCATAAATTGGTTCTAAACGAAATAACATGTCTTTAGACTGAAGAATGACAGTGACTAATGCGTGTGATACTTTTTTTTTCACACCACGGGGATTAAATTCAGCGCTTACTCGACAATTCCGATTACGTCTCCAGAGCCAATTGCCACTTATTCAGCATCCTTTTTTCACTCATTCCTCCCTAACCCCTTATTAGATCGACTCACGCTAAAAACTCCGCCACGTGACCTCCCCCACCCACTTACTGACATATCCTCGAAATTCAGCGACCGTGAGCGTGAGTGGGACGCATTTTGAAGATATTTTTTCCCCTTGCACACTGGGATTTTTCTCTCTTCCTAAGTGATACTGTCACCATGGCAACCGAATTAGACGATAAACACAAGGGAAACACAAGCGGAAGTTTTAAAAAAAAATTGCTTTTGGGAATTATCGATTGAAAAAAAGGACAACTTTTTTCCTATGAACGTAAGAACGTTTCGTGATTTAAGATCTAATGCAAAAAGAAGGAAGGATATATATAAAAAAGAGAAATACGAGACAGTCTTTTATTTTTTCCGAATGAAATATTGGCGAGATTAAAGAAATATAAAGCGAAGAAGATGAAAAAAATATTGATAATTTATAATCTTTTTACAGAAAATGTTTCTGATTCGGCAATTCACAGCTCTTTAAGAAACATTAAGCGATGATATTAATAGACAGCAATGCAATAAAGCATATATCTCAGTTTCCTCTTCCTTTCTTTACAAATAATTTTGCTCCATGCTAAAAATTAAAACGCACCAAGGAGATTTTAAAGTAAACAAACAAATAAATAACATAAATAATGAAAAACGTAATATAATAACAAATAAATCTAATATAAAAAAATGAATTTTTGTTTGTTCGTATTTTATGCACTGCCGTACCGTTTATCCGATTGCAATAAAATTTTGCCAACTTATTACTTGCACTTGCGCGAAGGTTATAGGCATAGTACAATTATTATATCTAAAGTCAAATAAATAGAATAAATATTATTTATACTTCTCCTTTATACATTATTCAATTTCATTGAATGTATGAAAGAAACTAAATATCTTTCTTTCTATCATTTCTAATTAAACAAGATGGCTATTTCAAATTTCAAAGGATATTTTTCAAACTATTTCTTATCTGGCAGCAACGTGCAGGGTGTCAGCTACTAATGGATAATAATAACATATAAATAAATAACGAGGTAACAAAAGAACTATACTTAAAATAATTTGGGAGAAAGTTTAAGAATTTCTTTTAATCTGTTCTTTTCACAAAAATGCACAGTAAACAGCCAATTTAAAGAAATTTAATTCAACGCATTTTTTTACTAAGCGGACAGAATCAAATATCTGTTTCAGAACTTTTTTTTCACTCTTCTAAACTCTGTAAGGAGTTTTTGTTTTGCTTTATTTTTGTTGCCAACATTTTATGACATAATGTTAAAAGCAAAAGGAATGAATTTCAAATGGATTCCATTTTAAATATAACTGATAACATCTCACGATTTCATTGATTTTCAATTTTAGACATTTTGCCACCCAATTAGTTCGTAAAATAGAGAATTTAAAAAACTCGATTTAATAAATCACTAATGAAAAAATAATTTTATTAACAGCAACATTGAAGAACCATTATCAAATGCGTTCATGCATAAAATTACAAAATCAATCAGATGGAAAAACAATTGAATACGAATGTAATATGAACTGAAGGCCTTCGAGAATACATCTAAACGCGCAAAAAATATCCTTTGTTTTATTCAGCACAACACGAATAAAAAAAAATCTAAAAACCAATTAGAATAAAAAAGCATTTAAATAACAACGTCTACTTATTTTCTTCTTATTCTTTATGGCAATTGTCAAAACATCGTCTGCTTTTTATTAAACACTTTTTAATTAAGCATTTCGACATTTTGTAGACTTCCGTGGGGGAAACGATCTCTCGTGTAGTGACGTGGGAGGTATCATCGAATAGGTCGTGAGATAGGGTTGTTGAACAAAAAACAAATAAGAACGGATTCTAATATAAGAACATCAGTAAAAATAAACTATGAAAAAGTAGTAGATGAAAAGCGTGTCGGAATGTACTACCGCGTGAGAAGCGGATCAACACTCCCATCGCCGTAATTCGTGGATTAAAACTCTTCGCTGTTTTTTACGAAGGTGTTTTTATTTATGAGTTTTTACATCTTTATATTTATGTCCCTTCTCCTCTCTTTTATAAATCCTAGATGAAAAAAACAGTACGATCGAAACAGACTTTCAAAAAACGCTATTTAGAAGAAAAATGAATACTGCTTTTTAAACACTGGGAAGCTAAATGAATTAGCAAATTAATTTAAATGCGAACTTATTTACAAAATAATTCGTAAATCGAAAAGAAAAATGCACGTTCCTTTCACTCTCTTTCTCTTTCTTTTATTTGGCATAAAATAATTTTCAATCTACAAACTGATGCAATTTTTATTTCTTTTAAAATGCTATGAATTATATTGATTTTCAAATAGAATTAAGCGATCAGTAAACAAAAGAAATTTCCAAAAACCTTCTAAGCAAGCCCTAATTTTTCCCATCGAAAATAGATTTTTGAATTAAAGTGATTTTTACGCAAGTGTGAAAATGCTCGCCAAAATATTAAGTATTCAAACATAAACCAACCATTCTCGACCTAGTCGATATACTAGTGCTGAAAATCGGAAATCGCCATGTTTTAAAATTCAGATCTACAATGGACGCCAAACTATAAATATAATATAGTAAATGAATTCTTTGGTCTTTTTGGTTTATTTGTAAAAAAATATTCGAAACGTAATTAAAACTGCACGTAATCAAATTTATCAGAAATGTATTTTTATGTGATAAAATCTGCAATAATCATTTATGTTAATTTATATAGTAAACTAGCCGCCTTTGGCGACCAGCCGGTTCGCCAATCTTAATGTTCGTTTAAATTTTAATAATTAAATAGGTTTAACCGGAGTTTAACCCCCTTCTTCGCCAAGTTGCGATAACGCACCAAAGCTGGCAATCTTTATTATGCACTATAATTGAACATCTGCTTCTTTGCTTTTGAACATTTCGCAAGGCCGTTGTTGGCGATTTTTAAAAATTTCGCCAAGCAGGGGATAAAACTCCGGTTGTACCATTAAACATTTTACGCAATTCCAACTTTAATAGATTCTTCAGCAAAATATTTTAAAACTTCAAATTTTGATAGTCATATAATTCACTCATAATATTATAAAGGCCTTCAGTTATAGCGTGATATATATCTCTCTAATTTTCTGTTACCCCTCGTAGAAATTATGCTTTAAATTACAGTGTAAATGATTAATCTGCAATTAATATAATATTTTTTACTGAAACAAAGCATTTTTTTTAATAATATGATTACTGATAATAGAGTCACTGAGCGTTTAAACTTTATGGTCACTAAAGAATATCTTTCTTAATTTATGTAATATCTCAAGAATTTGTCAACAAAAATTTCTCAGATTCATCATGAACAGATCGATTCATTAACAATGTTTAATTTTAAATGCATCAAACACTAAGAAAATAAAATGAATCGTTTAAAATAATCGGTCGAAAACAGGTTTAAAAAAATCTACTTAAAAAACGATGTACTTAAAACTATAAGCATATACAAAAAATATATAACTAACATAAATACATTTTACTTACAAAAGCATGCAACTAACCTAAAAATAATTTAAATCGTCAGTTGGTTGTCATGCCAACAATCAGAACAATGCGCATGCGTGGATTTTCTTCGCCAGTTACGTCAACGCAAATGCGTAAATTTTTCTACGCCAGTTGGGGTAACGCTATGCAGATTAGACATTTTTAATTTCCTTTATTCTGTGTTATTTTAATTCAAAAGTACTTCAGAATGAATGTGAAACATGGATTAATTAACAATGTTTAATTTTAAATGCATAAAACATTAAGAAAATAAACAGAATCTTTTGAAATAATCCGTCGAAAAATGTTAACCCTAGCCTAATTACTGTTGGGAGAAAAAAACAACTGATGCCTTACTTATTTGGCGATGGGGAAAATGGAAGATTTTTTTGGCGGAAAAGTTGGCGTTGGGAAAAATGGAAGATTTTTTTGGCGGGAAAGTTAGTTTTTAATTAATAATGGACTACCCCTAACATTTAGGGGGATGAAAAATAGATGTTGGCCGATTCTCATAGATACCGGATAAGCACAAAAAATTTCATCAAAATCGGTCAAGCCGTTTCGGAGGAGTATGGCAACGAAAACTGTGACACGAGAATTTTATATATTAGATAACTTACTAAATTTAATAACATTCTTTTATATACATTTTAAGTTAGAGATTTGAAAGAATTCATTTAAAAAACACAGAAAGATTTGTTATGTAAAAATTGTAGTTACAAAAATTCTTAAACAGACTTAAAATACAGATGACAACAATTTTTAAAAAGTAAAAAATAGATTTAACCAACAAAAAGAAAAATACGGTATTTCAAAAATATTCGATTGACTTTATATATTTTTACAAACTATATGGATATAATGAAGATAAAAAATATTTAAAATAAAGTTTGCAATTTTCAAAATATAATTCAATCATTCGTTAAAGAGGAATATGCCATTTTTGGAAACTATTCAATCGGAAACTGACGATTAAAATGAAATACAAAATTACAGTAAGTCTGGAAAACAATTTGTCCTAAAGTAAGTACAATATAGCAATCACGCAGTCATGGCCGGGTGAATTAGCCTCAAAGACGGCATGCAAGATTTGGGTGCCGCATTTCTAATTCTTAATTTTCAATAATAAATATTTTTTATTAATTTTAATTTAAGTAGTTTTGCGTAGCAAATTTTGACATACCGAAATAAAAAAAACGCCTTTAATTATGAGTCATTCTCTGGAGAACAAGTTTTTATATCTTGAGTATAAAATAATTCAAAATGTAAATTTTAAATTAGCTTTAAACATATTGTAAAAAGTGATCATATTTTGAATTCAATAAAAATTATATTTAATTATTAGTGGTCTTTGTCGACCATTTGGTTCACTAGGATTGATGGTTGCTAAAAATTTCAATTTTTTCTTCAGCAAAATATTTTTGAACTTCAAATTTATACACATATAACTTACATTATTTCAAAAACCTTATACAGTTCTGTTTATTGTGTTTTGCATTTCTCTAATTTTCGTCTAAATCTTTATACATATAATTATATCACAGGAAAAAGCAGCAGCATTTTAAACTGGAGGCACTTTAAAATTTTTCCAACATTGTCTGATTTTACATTTAAATCTTAAGTAAAAAAAAATATTAAAACCATGGCTTTACTAAAACCTACGCAACATGGAAAAATAAGCCAATTTTTCATATCTTGATCACAAAAAAAGCACAATTAAATATTAATAGCAGTAATGCATATAGTTTGAGTTTCACTTCAAAGATGATGTATATTGTTGTAAAATACGTCTAAAACATTTATAGAAAATAATTAAAAATAGAAAGGCAAATTATATGGCAGAAAATTTGGTATGAATACAAAGGTGATTTTTTTTTAAATTTTAAGATGCTGTAAAAAAATTAATTTTTCTTCAATAAAATTTCGCTCCGAGATGTACATTCCCCTCCCCCTTCCATAGTACAGGGTGGTTATAAACTTCCCCTATAAACAGCATCCTACAACACAAACGGGTGAACGGAGCGAAATTGGTATATAGGCTATGCACGAGATGCTCTCACGGAATTTCAAAAAAAGTTCCAAAATGACTAACAGAGGGCGCCTTTTACGGAAAAATATTAAATTTAACACAATAAACAACCAAAACAGAATACAGATATAACATAAACAATCCAGAATAAGAATTATGAGTAATAAAATGAAAAAAAGGGGAAAAGCTGGAAACTCCATAACGTTTCATGTTCGAATCATCACAACTGATCTGTTATGATCTGCTGCTGAACACACTGTCCATCGACTTGAAATTTTGCAGGTGAAGGAGGGTGGTCACTTGGAGAACTTTTCTCTGCATCATCCTGGACTCGATTACAACTGCTCCTCTTGTGCAATTTCATCCTAATCTGTTCTTGTCTTTGCAAACTTAACTGGTTTTTTTTGTTTTGTTTTTTTACCCCCTAAAACAGCGTACTGTTATTTTTTCTTACCTTTACTTAATGTAGTTCGATGACGAGGTGATCAGAAACTAGTCAATAAATGTTAATATTGTTTCTGTCCGTTTAGGTCGTTTGTTGTATTTAAATTAATGTTTTTCCGGAAAAGGGCGCCCTCTGGTGAACATTTTGGAACTAATTTCTAATTTTCGAAATTCCTTGAGCGCATCTTGTATATATACCAAATTTCATTGCAATCCGTTTGCGTTGTAGGATGTTGTTTATAGGGGAAATTTAATTATAGCCACCCTGTATATATGTGTGTCGAGTTTGATAACTGTTGTTCAAACGCACTGGCCTGTAGAGCACCAACACACACATTGCCATCGTTATTATGAGTACAGATATAGCAATATTTTTAAGTATAGCAAAAAAAAAAAAAAATACTATAAAACTTGCAAAAGTGATTAATTAAGAATATTTTTCGAACAGCATTTCGAAATTCCAACCACATTTGATTTTAATTTGTAGAAATTCGAGTACAAACTCCGTGTAATTTAAACAAAACTGTCAATAAGTTTTGAAAATACTGCAAAAGTGGTGTTGATTTTTAATTAGATTCTCATTTATTTATTCAACTCATGTCTGCTGATGGAAAAGTAATCTAAAAGAATAAGAACTAAATTACAAACAAGAAATTAATGTCATTTTTATAAAATATCATTTCATGGAAAAGTATGTGTAAAATATCAAGAGCTTACAAAAACTAATAGCACGTTTATTGCATTTTTTTTTTTTTTACTTTTAATAATAAAGTCAAAGTATATAATATACAATCATAAATATGGAAAACAAACGACCTTTTCTTATTATATAACATAAAATTCCATTAAAACAGGTGATAACAGTAATTTTTAATTTTATTAATGCAAACTCAATTATTAAGTAATAAAATGTCCTTACATTTCGTTTAAAATTTAATGAATTTAAGCATTCACACTGTTTTGAAAATATTTTGAAAACATGGGGATACCTGATGTGTACATTTAAAAAATCTATTTTCTAAATAAAGCGAAAACTTGTATATAAAATTTTATTCATATGTTGTCGGAACAGAAAATTCGTGTACGATACAAAACAATCATGTAACATTTTAAAGACCAACTGCTTATACAATTAATTCAATCTCCAGTCAATTCAATGGAAAAAATGTCGATGGCTCTGAGTTAGAACAAGTAATGTCAAAATTCCTTGAGTAATGTTAAATAAAAAGGTATGCAGGTACGAATGGATGGTGCGTGTAAATTCTTCTGAAGTTCAGAAATTAAAACTCGCCAGAAAGTGCAAATATTTGTATTCGGTCATCATGAAGAAAATGTTTATTAAATTCTCCCTGGGATCACCTTTTAATTTTGAAATGATAATGGGAGAAAATAAACAGCACGTGTCTTGAAATTATTATTGCTATAAAAAAAAAGAGGGGCAAAGATTTTAATCATATCCATAGGCTACACAAGTTGAGTCTTATACAAAATGTGTGGGATAAAAATTCGTTATTTGAAGAAAAACTATGATGCGAGAAGCAAAGATATGTTGCGAGTTAATGCACAAAATGGTTTCAAAAAATATTAGCTTACTATCCTGTCTGTAAAAAATTATAAAAGGCAAAAATGACCTCACTCAACACGACACCCATAATCAAAATTAATAATATTTATGCATATTTTTTCTACGGTACTTCTTTTTTAACCGTAAGTTTGTGTTAAGTTTTCTGTCACAAATTGCAAAATAATAATAATAATAATAATTAATTTTTTAAACCTTTCTTTAAAAAATAAATACATGTTATGAAAATGTATGAAGAAGATAACATTTGTATTTCCTACTTTTCGGAAATTGGTCTTTAAATGTGACAAAATGCGTATAATAATAAATTAAAACATCTTTGAATATAACAAATGGCGCATGATGTAAAGACTTTTTACAGACAGTGAATTAAAGAATTAATAAATAAATATTCTGAAGAAAAAATCAAAATTTCGATGAAACTTTCCTTCGCTATACCTAAAATCTTTCTCACAATAAAACAGGTCAACAAACTTGATTTAATAAAAAAAATTTCAATTATGACAAAGTTATGAAATGTTATGTCACAATGCATACATTACCTGAAAGAAACAATCGCTAATAACATTCAACCAAATATCAGTTAGAATGAAATATAAACGATAAAACCAGTTCTTCAAAATAAATAAAAAGTTATATCTTCAACGTACCTGAAACATTCTCTGAAGATAAAGACATTAAAAAAGAAAAAACAAAGATAATAATAGAATTAAAAAATTCCCGTCGAATTTCTCGCCGTCACCCACCACGATAGAGCAAACAAAGCGTCCCAATGCCACCGAATGTAACTAAAAACTGAAAATAAAATAACAGAAGACTGGCGAGGGCTCATTAGGCTTATCTTCTGTTCAACAGACCGGAAACACAAACCAAACGATAATGAAAAACGCGAGGGCAGTGCAGAAATAAAAACGGTCGACGGTGAGACAAAAGAGATAGAATTCCTAAGAACTGTCTGGATTGTATAGCAAACGATAAGATGTTGCGAGTGTTATAAAAAAATAAATAAAAAGTAAGAACATTCCTATGGCACAGAAATTATTTCTGATTCCAATCGCCGAATTCTTCTGATGGAACAAAAGTTATAATTATTTTTGAGTAATGAATTGCCACTTCAATTAGTGTAATTAACATCGGTCATATTTATTAAGCAATATTTCAAACTAAATGAAAGAGGTAACACGAATTTTAATGATACTGATTTTCTTTATGCACTAACGAAAAAAAAAATAATAATTTTTTTTCTTTCTATTCCGCTACTACTTAACAAGAAATTAATTAATTGGTGTAAATTAATTAATTAATTGGTAAATTAAATTTACGAGAACGAATAAAATACTAAACAAGCATTTACATAAGAACAAAGCTTATTATTTTATATATATATATCAGTAAAATATAATTTTTAATGTTTGGAATATTAATGGAATATTTAAAGATGATAACTGAAAACTCCATTACGGTGTTAAATAAGAACTTTAATTAGCAAAAAAAAAAAAAAAAAATTTAATAGTATCAATGAATTACGACTTTCATAGTTTAAAAGACCTTAGAATTTTTGGTTTTAATCCAAGAAATAAGAATCAAACGAGAAATACTTCAAGGAATATAAAATAAATTTGTCCTTTAAAACATCATAAAAGCTTTGTGCTCTATTTAAATGCTATCATATATATATTTCAAGAAGCATTAAATATAATTCAGTAAATCTAATAACGCAAAAAAAGTTTAATATCATATCTATTTCCTAATTATATATAATGATTCTGTATCAACTAATTAAGTTTATACCCAGATTAAAATAATTAAATTTACTTACAAAACTTCATTACATATAAAACATATTTCGTGGCGAATCTAACTGCAAAATAAATAAAAGTTTCCGAAAAAATAACACGCTATGTACCAAGTAAGTGGGCCGCGGTGGCCTGGTGGTAAGGTCTCGGCTTCGGAACAGTTTGAGACTCGATTCCATCGAAGAACCGTCGTGTAAGCGGGTCTGGCTCACGTTAAATCCCTCGGGGCTAAACTGCCTCCCACTGGTGTAGTGTGGAAGCTTGGAGAAGGGAGTGCCAACTCAGGTGTCGTCCTCGTCATCTGACCGCTGTTCAAAATTACGACGTCCGTCTCAAAATAACCCTAGTGTTGCTTTAAAATGGGACGTTAATATAATTAAACTAAACTGTATCAAGTAAGTATTAGCTGATTCCGTTGTTATGGATGTTGGGAATGTCATTCAAATTTGCACTTAATTCATGGCATTAAGCTTCCAATCATTCAAACAAAGTCATTGCTATCCTCATTTTCTTGGAAGTGTGGATGGTGTGAATATGCAAGATAATAATAACAGTTTTGAACAATTTTCTCTATTTATTAACATCCAACCGAATGATATTCCATTTAAAAAGTTCAGGCTAAATATTTCAAAAAAATTCAGTTCTAATGTCCATAAAAAGAGTGTTCAAAATTTCAATTTAAATGAAACGATTATAAAGCTAAAATAATTGACCAGCTTCACCAGATAAGACTGTTTACTTATTTGAAACTACCAAATCAATGCGAATTATCAAATCAGTATTATACATCGTGAGTGACGTCTGATTTTTTTTTTTTTTCATTCAGCTTGTGAAAGAGTCAACGCTGAAGACCTTCTTATAAAATAAATAATCATATTGCTGCTAAAATTGCAAAACTTCTTTGAATCGGTCAACTCTTTTAGATAGGAAGACATCTTTCAACGAAATTTGATAGCCAATTACTCAGTTTGAATCAAAATAAAAAATGAAAATGAAAAATGAAAAACATGCTCCAGAAAGATTCTTACAGAGAATGAAATTCTCACGGCAAATTCAAAAAAAAATTTCAGACAATTAATGTGAGAAAAATTCTTTGCTTTTATTTGTGAAACTCATTTAAGACAATTTTTAAACACGATTAATAAATACGAATCAATGAGAGATAAATAAAAGAGAAAAGGAACTAATAAAATGGAATCGGTAAGTTCTGAATCATTCATAAATTAATTGTATTTTGAAAATGCACCACGTTTTGATTTCGACATGTAAGAACACCTTGACTTCGGCACTAAATTTTTTTAACACTTGAAAATTCTAGATTTGCAATCCATTTAAAAATGGCTCTTTTTAAATTTTTAATTTCACTCATTTTTAACTTTCTTCTGTATGAAATATAAGAGAATGTAATATAATCATCAAAAATTCGACTTGGAGATATCACATTTCAGAGTTTTTTTAATTGGGATTTTTTTTTCTTAGCTATGTCTGTCTGTTCGTCTATAAACGGGATAAATCAAAAGCATATTGAACTAGAACGATGTGATTTTGCATGTATTATTAACACCGAATTTGAAGATATTTATTAAATTTGAACGAAATGTTTTGAAGGTAAGTCTATTTGCTGAGATTTTCCTTTTTCGGAATCATCTCTGTCTGTGGCCACGATAACAGAAAACTGTTTCGATCTAGACGCATAAGATCTGATATATAATGTTTACATTAAATATGTTGATGTGATATTTTAGGTGAAATCTATGAGCCGAAAACCTGGCTTCTGTATTTCCATATACAAGTGAACACGAAAACTAGAAAATGCAAAAAACGGATTGGAACAAATTTAGTACACAGTTCCAGCAGCTAAAGTAAATCTGTATCAAATTTTGAACCAAATGTGTCCATCAGTCTGTACAGTCGCATGCATGTCAACATAATAATTGAAAAAATGCGACGATTAAGGTAAATGAAATCTGGTAAGTCATCTTATTATTAATATTGCAACAATATTAAACAGGCTCAGTGTATGTCATATGTTCATGAATTGTCTCAAAAAAAAAAATTCTTGCCCTTAATGTAAACAAAAGTGACACATGAATGCATTTATGCTTTAAAAATAATAAATCAAAATTATTTTTTATTATGAGCTTCATCTCCTTGTTTGTAGCGTAGTATCTCGAGATGAATAGTTATAGTGACTACTTTAATTGCAGAAAATTTAAAAATATGCATACTGTATGGTACGAATACATACAGTTTGGAAATAAACCAAACATTAACATAAAACGTAATTTTAATTAAATTAGTTAACTGATTTAATTAATTAAAATCAGTTAGAATTATTTTTAGTGTTCATTAATATATGATAACCCTAATCTGAAAAAGTGTACAGCACTTCTTAATTTTCGAATAAAAAATTGATGAAGCAAAGACTAGAAAGCATGGTGTCAAATATCCACCCTTTGATTGTTTCAATTTGAAACATGCAAATTACACTTAGAACGATTACAGCAGAATCCAACCCCCCCCCCGGGAGAACTTCTAATATGGACATGAAAACCTTTCAGAATAGTGGTTGGTTCTCGCCGCCCTGTTGGGTACAGAAATGGTATGGGGTGGCTACGCCCTACCAAAGCCGGGATGTATCTTCTACAGAAGTAGTTGTAACGTGGTCGATGAGGGGCCCTCATCCTAAGTTCCAGCAAATGCTGTTGGGTTGGTCCGGCCATTCAGATTTTTCCATTCCATCTTGCAGCGGGGTTTTAAAGTAAATTATTCCTCATTTTATTATAGGGAAGTATTTTTTAACCAAGCTACATAATACAAATACGAGAGACGAATATTCCAGAATATAATGTATGTAAATAAAAGTAGAGAATAAATAACCTATTAAAGGCTGCTTCGGTAATGTGACATATACTGATTGGCGGATATTCTTCATGGCGGCCATTGTAATGGTCTAAAATTCTATAATATAACAAAGCTTTATAACTCAGCCAGCTTTAATCATAACAGTATGTAACATTCTAATTTAAAATTTTAATGGGTTATTGAATATGATTAACAGGACTGGAGGACAGTATAAAATTTCAGACTACATAATTTTTCCATCATCACATTTATCATCACAAATATTACAAAATATAATTCTTTGCATCAATCAAAGTATTCTACCAAAAGAAAATATATGTCTATCTTTACTAATTTCGATACTGAGCTACGATTAGAATTACTTAATCTATTATTTAATAAATAAATTTGCCAATGCAAAATTACATCTCAAAAATTTAAATTTTGTCATTTTAATACGACTACTGGCTGCCAATGTGAACTAACAGTAATCGCCTTAATACTAAAATGATGCAAAACACCTGAGCCATAAATGATATTTGAATACGTTATTATAACAATAACAAAATTTCACGAGTCAATTGCAAAATGTCAGCATAACCCAAACGTAATAATTAAAAACCGCTTGCGTCACAAAACGACAAGTAGCCACAAACTATCCGATCCATTGCAGAAAAAACCGCATGTTTCGTAAGAGAAATGATGCCTGACCTTCCCGCTAACCTTTTAAGAAGGACGTCAGTGTTCGTAACAGGTTGGCATTGCCATCTGCATGTTAATAAATTCCACCCTGTGCCCATTGTTTATTAGTTTTTCTCTCGGCTGTTTGTTTGGGTACTTTACTCCTAATCGAAACCGTGACTTCACTGCAGTGACACAGCGAAAGTGAAGCTGATGTTTCCTTTTGCTGGACGAAAGCAACTATGAGAAAAAGTTTGAATACACAATTCGAATTTGAGTAAAGGATGAATGAATATTTGGCTTATAGGAACAAAAACATTTGAAAAGGAAAGTCTTTCCCATGGATTCAATATTTTATTTTTCTCTCATCTGAGAAACCGGTTAAATTTTTTATTCGGTTTTTCTCACGGAGTATCAAATAAATTCATTCTGTGAGAAATAATATTCGTCACTAGGTGCAGCACTTGAAGTCATTTTATTATAATAGATCGAAATTAAAATATTTATCTCTATTGCAATAGTTCTTCTCTCTTTTAGGAGAAACTTCCAAAGATGTGTTTACATTTTAATTTTATTTTGGGAAAATTTTTGTCGATTTTGAAAGTCGTAATTTTTAATTTTGCATTTTAATTGAATTAACTGCGAAATAAATTAACATTTTTAATTTTTTTCTTTTATATTCCAAATGATGAAGAATCAAAAAATGCCTTTGTGGTTTAAAGATTTTTAAATTTTGAAAGGAATTGGAATCAGTAGGAACCATGACAGAAATGACATACTAACTCTCTAGTAAGTTAACTCTAACTAGTTAATTTTAACAAACGTTTTTAGATTCTCAAAACAATACACCTCAGAGTTCAGAAAATATTCATTTTATGAATATTTTCATTCGAGATTATGATCTCATCTCGGCACCGCCAAAAAAAGTTATCGTTCCATCCTTAAACGTAGAAACCCATACATATGTAAACTAACTATTGCAGAAATTTCACGCTAAACTGCAATTCAAATTGAAATGGAAATCAAGTTTTCAATATGAAACCAAATAAATTTTTTCCCCAAAGCTGATAAAAAGGAATAAACAGTTAAAATTTAGACATGATACTTTCAGACTTTAGCAAAACTGTAAAAAAAATTATGAAGCTGCTCCTTCAAAAATAACTTTCAGTACTTATTTTTTTTTTTTTTTTTTTACAGAAGCGTCTCAATAATCTGACAAATATAAGGTCAAAGGACTGCCGAATGAACAGAAGTGTCATATAAGGGAAGAATCCATTTAAAAATAAAGAATTTTAATAACAAACTCTATTCCGTTTGTATAAAATCTACTTAATTACGCAGACAATTATATTAAATGTAATAATTATTATAAAATGTAATTCAAATTCTGAACAGCAGTCTATTACTTATGCCAAGTCAAGATCACTGGCACAGACATGCAGTGACTTGTTTAGCCTTTCATATTCTCAACTCGTTCCTCACAAATGCTGGAGAGACGGATTGGCGAAGTTTTGGATTACAGAGAAGTCACTGTATGTATTTGAATAACTCAATCTGAAAACGAAAATTTCTAGAAAGTTCTTCAGTATCTAGAAGACTAATAAATAAAGCTTACAGCATTTCATTGAAAATGATGCAGCTTCTTTATTTTATTATTAACTAGCCGCCTTTGGCGACCAGCCGGTTCGCCAATCTTAATGCTCGTAAAAATTTTAATAATTAAATATTTTACGCAATTCCAACTTTAATAGCTTCTTCATCAAAATATTCTTAAACTTCAAATTTTGATAGTCATATAATTCACTCATAATATTATAAAGGCCTTCAGTCATAACGTAATATGTATCTCTCTCATTTTCTGTTACCTCCCGTAGAATTTATACTTTAAATTAAAGTGGAAATGATTAATCTGAAGTTAAGATAATAATATTTTTTATTGAAACAAAGTATTTTTTAACAATATGATTACTGAAAACAGAGTCATTGAGCATTTAAACCTTATGGGCACTAAAGAATATATTTCTTAATTTATGTAATATCTTAAGAATTTGTCAACAACATTTCCTCAGATTCAACATAAGCAGATCGATTAATTAACAATGTTTAATTTTAAATGCATCAAACACTAAAAAAATATACAGAATCGCTTAAAATAATCGGTCGAAAACAGATTAAAAAAACTACTTAAACGATGTACGAAAAACTATAAGCATATACAAAAAAATTTATAACTAACATAAATACAATTTAATTACAAAAGCACACAATTAACCTAAAAATAATTCAGTATCACTTCAAATCAGTAACACTGAATCATGATTTAAATACAACAATGTGACTCATTGAAAACAATTAAAAGACAAAAAAAAAAAAAAACGCGAAATAAGCAAAGCTGTGCAAAACCACAAAATATTCAGTTTCACATGCTGATAAAAATAGAAACAAGAATAAATAAATAATTATTTAGAATAAAATTCAAGAAAGCGGACAAATATGCGGAAAATACAAAAAGTGGTCAGATGTTTATGTATGTATTAAATACGTCACAAATTTCATGGTTATTTTAACGATAAAAATCTGAAATATCCCAAGTTATATTCGAACAGGAAATTGGTTAGCTGTCTAATTAATGTGAAAACGTCTAATTTTTGAGAGAGAAAAATGCGCCAAACATTAGTAATTTTTAAAAATGCATTTCTGAGAGGCAATATCATTCGCGAACGTTAGTAAGTGAAATCACATGATTTCCCATATCAAGTAGCATAATAGATTTTTACATTTCAAAAATACATAAAATATTGTTTATAAAGCACTGATATTAAATATATCAACTAAATAGGGTTGTATTAAAAGTTGAAAAATGACAAAACTTTATTAATTTTTATTAATAATGAAGAAGAATTTGTGCGCGTGCTTGTTTGAGTATGTACATACAGCTCTTTATAGGCCAGATCGTTTGATGCAGAGTCAGTGAAAATATAAATAGAAACCATATTTGCAACCCAAAATTTGGTGAAAAAATTAAATGGAAGTAGAAGATGTGCATTGTGGAATTAATTTTTAATTTTAATTAATAAAAATTAAACGAAATTTTTCGCGATAATTTGTGAAAATGCCCAGGTAAAAAAAATTATACCATTTTAAAACTCAAAAAAAATTCTTTTCAATGATATCGATTTAATTATCATATAAATTTTTTCTAAATTTTGGCAGTGTTTTTATTTATTTATTTTTGAAAATGTTTGTTTGCTTAATTTTTAACAATAGGTATCATGGCTAAAACGAAATTCAAAATTCTTTATTACTTCAAAAAATATTTAAACGCGTAATTTTCTACCATTGTTTTCTACCATGAGAGAAGATTGTATTTGTTAGTTGCGCAATTTGTTTGAGAAAATTTACATCTCTATACCATGAAATAAAAAATTTATTCAAATGATGGATAGCTCGGACAACAGCATTATAAGAGTAAATAATTCGATTTTAAAATCTATCACAATTTGATGCTTAAAATGACATAGTTGAAGGAATCATGAGCATGTAGCTATGTAAAAAGAGATTTGATTGAACTAAATAAAATCAATATTCTCAGCGAAATTGCTGGTCGCCAAAGTTGGCTAATCTCAAATAATTCTGGCATATAAGCAAACGTAAATTATCCACAAGAGTACTACCGTAAAAAGGAAATGAGAAAGTTATCAAGAGAATTTCTCAAGGTAACAGAGCTGCGTAGAATAAAGAATAACGCTGTTTAAATAAGCACTTTGAAAATGAAATGAAGCATCTCCCTTCAGAACACTTGACTGCAGAACAATAAAGTCATTCTACTCCAACTTCTTGATTCAATTGATCAAAAACACTTATCCCAATCACTGTGTTATCCTCGCATCTCCTATAATCCGATTAAATTTTGAAAGGGAAACCACTTTAATTCCAATCATCAAGTAAAGAAACCATTCAAGATACGACACCGAAATGACTTTTTTTTCCCGACCACCCCATTCAGAATAAAAATTTAAAAAATGAAAGCGGAAAGAACCAATAGAACTTCCAGACACCATCATGCATTCGTAAATCCCCCATCCTTGAGAATGGTTAGCCTTCCTCGACCCATCTCTCTCTCCTTAATAAAGCCAAAATAAAATACAATCGTAATAAAAAGAAAGATAAAAGGGAAGCCCCGAAAAAGAAAGGCTAGATAAGAAGAAATGTGTCTCAAAAGATGACCGGACTGCAGCCAACGCCCTCTAGAAGCCAAGTGTGAATTATTATCCTATTAAGAGGAAGCATGCTTCCTTTTTTATCCTTGTCTTGATGACAGTCCTCCTCGGACGTTAAAAGGAGTTTCAAGGGATTATGGAAATGTGGAAGCGCTATCTGGTATTTTTATGTCAAAGAGAAGGCAGTAATGGCCACTTAAAGGATGTTACGATTCAAAAATCTCTTTTGAAGATCTGAAATTGGAAGAGAAGATTTTGCAGATTCTGCATTCAATCTGAATTACATATGAGATAAGGGAACGTGCAGAAAATTGCAGTCAGTGATGCTTTATTAGGTATTGATCAGGGAATTGAGGATTTATGAATGCATCACCATATCTATTCACAAAGCCTCTTGAAACTATTTCTAAAGATTTAGATTCAGTCCCACCAATGAGCAATTTTCAATTTTTATGATGCAGTTAAGTGAATCAATATAAGTAAATACACAGAACGAAGGAAAAATAAATGAGAAGAAAATGAATCCTTAACTTTCTCAATGTTTTAAATTAAAATTATAATAATTAAACTTAATAAGATACAAATGTATTTAATTGAAATAGCTTTAAAGAAATCGTTCAAAATAAAATAGTTGATAGATATGCAAGATGAAATTATAATGTATAAATAGGAATCGTAAAATAAAACATAATAATATACCAGAAGTTGCATATCATTTATATGCATCTTAATCTTATTTTAAGACCTTTGGCAAGTTTTAGAATTAAATTAAAAAAGGGCATATAAATGAAGGTTTGAAAATGAGACGATGATGACCGTGGGTTACGTTTGAAATAACACCTCTTCTTCTTCATCACTGAAACAAAAATGCATGTTTTATAATTAAATTTTTTTTAACTACTGCAAGTTAACATTGCCATTGCTTTTTTTATTCGAGAATGGCACATGATCTTGATTTGAAGAAATATAAAAAAAATTATGCACTCAAGAAATAGGATGACATAACGATCAAGTGAACATCTAAGTAAAGAATACAATGACATGGGAAAAGCAAGGTCAATTCCAAATCTATAAGACAAGTTGATAATTTTTTTTTCTCCCATTAGAAGTACATGTACATAAGAACATTGAGAATGAATATTTATACCCCAAATTCATTTAAAATTAAAAAGAACTGGGCAAAGAACAATGATATCAAAATGACATTAAAAGAAAGGAAAGCACAGGAGAAACAAAATGAAAAAAAATCAATATTTCGATATAAAATAGCGTATTTTATTGGAAAATGCATAAATATATTTGAGCATGATCATACACTGAAATTAAATGTTAATTTAATATTGTTTGAGCAATATAAATAACTTAATTTTATCCACAGACGCCCGAAGAAAATTATACGAAAAAGCGCCGCAACACTCTTTTCAAATACTAAGAAATATTAATAATTTATTAGAATAAGCATTCTCCAAACAAAAACATTTTTTAAATGACCAAACGTGAAAAAAAAATTAAATAAAACAAATGCATACACCAAAGAAATATTAAGAGAAAATGCCAAACATAGTAAATAACATTTGATATTTAATAATTTTTTTGATAAATTAGATAATTATTAAAATAGCTTGTAAGATTTTTAAGATAACTTGTAAAATAGCTTGTATGCAATAATGGCTGAATATTTTTCACAAAACATTAATATTATAATAATTTATCTTGAAGATCCTAAATAATATTATTAAAAATGAATAAAAAGTTATTCGAAACATTAAATTTCTTTTCTCGAAAGTATCAACATAAACTGATCGATTTTTCATCTCACGAAACTGATTTTATTTTTCAGCCTTTTTTCTTTATTTAATCCTTTCAATCATTGTTTTCTCATTGTTTGAATATTGATACCGGCTTACAATAATGCCGAATGATAAAAATTTATCTATGGATAAAGAAGCGATCTTTTAAGTGTTCGATTTGTTTACTTTTCAACGAGTGGAAGCAGAAAATCAACTTCCGGTTCATCTTATCGCTTCGTTTCCTTCGGAAAAAACCTGCTTTCACCTGCAATGCTTTCGGTAATTTCGGAGATTTTTAATTGCTCACCTGTCTGTATAAAAACTTAATTTTCATTAACTATTAAAATTTATGTTCTGTCTTCCGCCTGCTCTAAAATTTTGGTATAATATTTCTCTTTTTTAATTGCTTACATTTTTAGAGTGCGTTAAATATATTAAATCAGAGCAAGTAAGAAATTTAAATTCGAAGTTCTTTAAGTCATTTATAATATTGTTGATGCTTCAATTAGAATATCTTTTTTTTTTTTTTGCTATTTAAAATTAATGTACATGACATTATTTCTATTTTTTACGTGCCAAACATTCTATGAGGTTTATAATTCAAAAACGCCCATTCCTATTAAATAATTTATTGAAAAGCATAAATGAAGAATATAAGCACTATCAATAAAATAGAAAGGCAATGCAGTATAAGATTTTTCCTTTGAAATTCATTTAGCAGTATTTTTCAAAAATAAAATAAAAATTGTAAATTTTATTTAAAATTATATTATTTTTTATAATTAAAGAGCTTTATATTGTGCATTTCAATTTGGAAAAGTATGACGATATATTTTTGGAAGATTTCTTTTTACATAGTGATCGTAAATAAATTTATTCGTACAAGTAATTCGTACAAGATAAAATATTTTAGATATGTTTCAATTTAAAATCATTTTTTAATTATTAAGTCGTAATTAATTAAAATTATTACAAATATTCCACATATTTTAGAAGCTCTGATGCTTATATTCAGCGTTATACACTATAACTAAAGTAAATATATATTATATATTTCTACCATGCAAAATCGTTTGGTCTAAATTATGATTTCGACTAAAGTTTACTACGATTTTCTTATACAGGAATTTTTTCTAGGAAAGAATACACTTTTTAATAAATTTTTAGGGTAGAAAGAAGAATTAGAAAACAACCTTATTCAAATTTTACTTGTGTATTTTGGTATTTGGAATAGCATGACAAAATACAGAACAAGAGATATAACATTACTGAACATACATGAAACAAAAATCTTATTTAACTGTTATTCAGACTATTTAATAGTCAGTTTAAATAAATTAAAAACAATTAATTTTTTTTATAATTTAATATTTTTACTGTATTTTGCATTCTGGTAGTTGTTTCGAATAATGAATGTTTTATAATTCTTTTGCAATTTGCTTTCTGATTGTTCTTCTAGATTCTGACTTTTTAATATTACTAAAAAAATATCAATCTATTAAAAAAATATTTTAAATGTGAAAATTCATGATACATTCTAAAAAGTGCATATTTTAAAACAAAAGTAATATTTTTTGAACAGATGACATATTGAAATCAAGAGTAAGTATTTTTCTAAAATAAATTTCTTCAATTATTAATATGATTAAAAACAACACAAAAAGTTAAGCCTAACGAACGATAAAAGGAAAAGCACCGGCGATGAGGAAACAGATAAACCGGCAAAATCTCGTTGAATGTCCGTCGAAACAATACGCTCTTTACAGAAAAAGCATTGAATGCTATACTACCGCTGCTGTCTATTCAACATAATACGTGAATCAAATTTAAAAACAATAAATGATTGAAATCTTACCAATCGTATTCAGCCATCCTTCCACACGCATTGGATATTCATATAACATTCCCGTTCTTCTGGAATACATAGTTGGTTTATGGCTTCGAATTTTGCACACAATCGAAGATAATGAGAATCAAAATTTCTCCAGCCAAATATCCGAACAGATTCAATGCGCCATTATCTTAATCCTACGAAAGAAGCTCAAAATTTTCTTCTAGTAGCACCAACAACCAAAATCACAGAGATAATCACTCCATCACAGGAAAAAAACCGACACAGCACTTTTCCTTCTTGAGCTCAATCACCGTCTGATTTGGTTTTGATACCGACCGCGCATTCACGCTGCCGGTAGATGGCGCTTTGCAGTATTTATTTATTTTACCTACCGCGCACGTGAAGCTACTGACAGTAGTCTCGTGTCTGGAGTTAAATATATATGGAAGAAAAAATAAACTATCGCAGGGGTTTTTTAGGACTTGGGGAATCCAGCACGGTTCTAGTAAAGCTAAAATTTTGTAATTTAACTGTTCCGGAATTATAAATTTTCAACTGTTTTTATTTTCACTGCCCTTGGCAAGAAACAAGCTTTGTTATTGATTATTTTTGCTCTTATACTGGAGGCTATTTTTTTAATCATTTTTATTGAAATTGAATACAAAGCACAATTAACTATCACACTTGATATTTTTCTCTTTTCATAAAAATGTCGCCATTTTTTATCATTTTAAATATTGAATACATGTATAAATGCAAAAATTTTCATACAATTTAAATTTGGCTAAATTAGTATTTTTCATTAAAAAAAATAAATATTTGTCCTACAGTTTCAGAGCATAGAAGTTTTCTGTACATCATATGTAAGCAGTTATTCACTGAAGAACTATCTCCAAAATTATGCATTTTCATATGGATTTTCTTAAAAAAAAAAAAAAAAAAGTATTAATCTAATCAGAAAATAATATTTAATGCTGCATCTTTAAAAATGAATCAATGTTATTTATTTGTACAGTGGTCACCCAATTCAATCGCTTTGATCCAATTCCATTACTGCAATTATTGCATTACTCCAATTAATCCAATTATTGTAATTCTGCGGATAATCAACAAAATCGTCGATCGACGCAAGATCAAATCAACGCGTAATGCTTTTTGTATTAAAAGTAGAGGTCTAGATATAAAATTATGACTAAAAAAAACAATAAATTTTTATTATTACAAGTTCTAGGTTTAATTTTCTGCAAAAATAAAAAAAACAGCCTTTTTTGCATGTGTGTTGACATTTTTTTAAATTTGTGACTTAAGTTATTTTAAACAGAATTTTGGGATTCACAGTAATGGATAATCCACAATTCAAATAATCGAGAGTTTATTCTGCAAAGGATTGTTGGCAGTTTAATTTTCAGAACAAACAAAATACCAATTATTTTAATAACTAGTGAATCAAAAATCGGCAAAATGGTATTTGGTTTTCGACTATATAACTGTATTATTATAAGTGTTATATGCTCAGAAGAAGAAAAAAAATACCATTTTTTTTATTTTCTGGTAATGCTGCGTATATTTAATTGTACAATAATAAACAGCAATTTAATATAGAAAATGTATAAAGGAGGACTAGGAAAAAAAATCTCAATCTATAAATTTTAAAAAATTCAGCGTGAAAACTTACTAAATATCAAAGTTTTCAATCAAGGAAACGATATGAATGTATAATAATTATTTCGAGGGTGATTTGCCATGCTTACTTTGGCGGCCATTATCATTCTATCGTTTATTTGGCTGTATTAAGCAGAAAAATGCATTAAATGACTAAATTAGCCTAAGACTTGTTTTTCGTTCACCTGTGAAACTTGTAATTTAGCATTTACTGCATTTCCAGATTCCAAAATCAATTATTTTCCAAAAAAATTCAGGAACAGTTTTAAAAAACATTCAAAAATGTGCTAATATTTTTTTACCATATTTTCTTCAGATAAATTCGTTTACATTGACCATCCAAAGAATGTATAAAGAACTCTATTTGTGTAGAAAAAGGTGACAAGGATAATTCTCTTTCAGAATCTTCTTTTTGAAAGAATTATATCTAGTTTTTCTTTTTTAAAATTTGAGTTATTTATTAGCTAATATAAAGTGGAACCCAGAATATTCAATTCTAATATGAATCATTTTCCCCATTCAGTGTTTTTTTTTTTTTTTTTTTTTTTTCCTCTAGGAGAAATAAAGAGGTAAAAATTGGTACTGTTCTGGTTAACAGGAACGCATTAAATTTATAGAACAAGATCAATAAGGAAATGCATTTTCTTATTCAGTAACCTTTTACTTTCTTTTATACGAACTTGTACAGAGAAATTATAGTAATTGTCAAAAAATTCGAACTCGAGATTTCGATGAATCTCCACGTTTCTTAATTCCCTTAGCAGGAAAACTACATTTTTGGAATTATATTTTTTGTTTGTGAATGCGATACCTTCCAGATGGACGGATGAAATATGTTATGTGATCTTCCTATTAAATTTGTGGATTTGCACTAAATTTTGAATGAAATTCATTCGCAAAAATTTTGTCTGTCATTAAAATGCAGGTAAGAAAGAAAATGCATAATTTTAAGGACAAAGGAATAAAATTTAGTGTTCATAATCATAAATGTTCATAATATCATAAATGTGGATCTGTGTAAAATTTGATTTGTAATCGGTAAAAGACATTTTGTTGCCCATCTATACATTTTTAAGCATATAAACCCGATAATTCAAATGTGCAGAGACTTAAATACATGCAATTTGGATGTTAATCTTGTTACCAGAATTGTAATTCTACATTGAATTTTGATTGCAATTGGTCAACAAAAAGGTGTGCAAAACGCATATCCAGTTTTCTTTCCTGTATTAAGAAACACAAAACGCTGATTCATCTAAAGGAATCTGAAAATAAAAATCTGAGTACTCATGGCATCCACGTTCTCGCGCAAATTTCCACAAATGTATGCAAAGAAGGTGGGATGGATAACAGTTTTAATAGTGAGCATTCGATGATGTGTCAAGAGACCACCCGCACTGTTTTACAAATAGAATTTAAACAATTATTTTTAACTTAAGCTATTTGTTTGTAAGTAAAATTCCGAATATTAAATTCAAATTCAGAAAATTCTCCAATTCCAGGCATTGGTGCCTTTGATTTACGTTGCCCTTAAGATGTAAATCAGGCGATAAGAATAGCAAATTGTTCTGATTCGAACATTTTCTCATGCCGGCAGGACACAGGCTTTGTATTGTATTTATTTATTTATTTATCACGCTTCCCTAAAGCTTAAATAAACTAGTTCCTTTTTAAAATAATACTACAACATAGACACATCATCCTTTTATTAATATAAACAATTGTAGTTTTAAAATGTTGTTTATTAATTTATTCCTATGGAGATAGACGTTTTCAGTTGCTTTGTAGTGCAGCATGTCCTTACAGCAAACGCTTTTTTAAAACTTAAAAAAAAAAAATTTTAATTAAATTTTTTTTTCTGGTGTATCTTCTTGCGGGTTTTTGCTATATCGAGCATTTTGAGTTTAGCATTGTTTCTTAACGAAGAGAATCGGGAATGACATTTTAGACCATGGGTGGGCAGACTTTTCCAGAGTGCGGGCTACTTCAAATTTTTTCAACTGGTTGCTGTTCACCCAGTGGTGTACGTGTAGTGAGGTAAGTCAACCATCTAACTCTCCGACCCGCCCGAAGGCACACGGATTTAAACCATAGAAACTGAATGACCGGACCGCCGCAACAGCAACATTGGCGGGAACTGTGGTTGAGTCCTAAGGGCCGTCACCGGCCACGGTACAACCCTCCCCGAAGGAAGTACGTCCCGTCATCGATGGGAGGAGCCAAATCCCCCACCTATTAGTGTACCCTCCAGGGTGGCGAGATAGTGTAGTGAGTTAAAAAAAATTTCTACAATATTTATTATAACTTAATAATAAATACGGAATATGTACTTACCTACACAATTACAACCATAATAATAATAGCAAGATACAAACGTAATAATAATAGCCACAAATATAATAATATCAAATGATGCATTCAATATCAAACAATTCACAATACATTAAAAAATAAATCATTTTTATCTAAAGTTAGTTCTCGTAGTTATAGTCAGTAGAAGACTTCGAAAACATACTGTCCACCAATATCTTGGTATATATATATATATATATATATATATATATATATATATATATATATATATATATATATATATATATATATATATATATATATATATATATATACATATATATATATATATATATATACTAACCTGCTAATCTTGTATTGGATTCCAAGTGATCGTCTGTGAGAAGGGAACTATATGCTGTCTTAATAATTATATTCATCGTTGAAAATGCAGATTCACACAGGTAGGTAGTAGAGCCAAAGGACAATGCTAAATGATATGCAACTTTTTTTAAAAATCAGGATACTACACTTACTCCATTAGATTCCAAAAGTTATTCTAAAATTCTGAACTACGTGCTTTTAAAATTATACCATTTTGAAGGAGAAAAAATTTTTTATTTTCCTCAAGAGATGAAGAGAATATAATGTTCCTTAATTATGTTTCTTGTAGTATACGCATCTTAGGTCTTAGTAATGGCGGTCACGCCAAAATGTCTTGGTGGTACACCGGTTGATCGCGATTGACTTAATGCCTGCCCCTGTTTTAGACAATATTCTCTTTCCCGGTTTTGTCAAAAATTTGATACAAATCTACAGTTTTAGGTATAAAGATCACATTGCAAAATTCATTCAAAACCTAATTCATTTTTTAGATATTCGCTGCCGCATGAAATACTCCCTTTTTCGATTTGGTTTTAAATTTGGCACAAATTACTACTGAATCAGCCATTTGAAATAGTGAAAGAGCACTAAGACTTTTTTTTGGGGGGGGGGATAGAGTTTTCTAGTATTCTAATTTATTATTCTTTCTTATCCTACTTTTACATGAAGTACCTTTCTTAGTAAATATCTTTCCTTTTTTTATAGTTGACAATGCTTCCATACAATGCTATTTAATCACGCTAATTTTGTGGAAAAAAAATTTACCCTTTTTTTTTTTTTAAATAACTGGTTCAACTTGGTCATTTGCAACCTGATTTTCAATGTCTTTTCATACTGAAATTATGGTAATGCAGTTGAAACATCAAAAACAATTTTATGCATTTTAATGAACTATTAAGCGCACGATTGTTCCACAAAAAAAAAACCCTCCTCATTCTTTTTTTTTTTAAATATTTGTTCAAAAAATAAAATTCTTGCGAATTTTTGATGTCATTATTCAAATGCCTTTTCCTTCCTCATTTTAAATCATTATTTTTTTTATTTAAAATATTTCTGTGACATTTTTTTTAAAGCAAAAAGATAAATAGAATTTTGAAAAACGATAAATAAACTTCTATACTTTTTAAGCAATAAATCCGCAAAACATGTTTTCCTGTATGTATTAGTCGGTTGCAATAAAGATCATTGTTTTGCAGTTAAAATGATTTCTCAGTTTTTATGAATCTACATAACTTTAAATTTCATGGTTCAATTCATCAAATTTTGTCATAAACTGTATAAATTTAATCCCCAGAATGATTCAAATACTTTTAGATAAATTCTAACGATAGATCATTGACACAGAAACAAACAATTTTCCTTATGGAAAGTGAAAATTTGCAAACGGAAATGGCTATCGTTACGCGAATTAAGTAAGAAAGATATAAAATGATATAAGATATATAAAATGAAATGATATAAGAAAATCATATAAGAGTGACAGTTCAGAAAGAATACAATATACTTTCAGTGATTACTATTATTCAATGATTCAGTGTTTACTATTCGAAATTACATTTTATCATTAAGAATTTAACTTTTATCTCTTTCTCTCTATTACTAATAAAAATAATGTGTGCGTGCGTGCATGTGTGTGTGTGTGTGTGCGCGCGTGTGCGTTTCAAATAATCTATAAGGTTCTCGATATTATTCGTGTTGTTGCAGCAGATATCTCAAAAAATACGACAAATGAACTTCGTATGTTTGAAATTTCTACAGTTGATTACATTCAACATGAAAAATTAAGTTGTTGAAAGGCATAGTCAATTATCTGTTAAGGTTTGTGGTCATTATCTTATTATTATATTTAAAAAAAATAATAAGACTAAGGTTTGTTTTTCCAGGACTTCGTCAAAAGTCATGGACACATCTTTATAAAATAGTTACCATTATTCTCAAATGAATGATGCGAAATCATCAAATTATTTACTCTGCATCATGTTTTTTAAACATATGACAGCAAATTAAGCACAAAATTGGGCAAAAAATTCAAGAAAATAAATAAGAAAAATATTTAACCTGGACAAAAGATATCGAGTTTTTTTTGGATAGCTGTTTCCGTTTCAAATTTCCACGAGGGCAATTTTGGATTTTGAACAGTTCAAAAATGACACCACAGTCGATATCCCATTCTCCAAATTTCAACGTTAAACCATTGTTAGAACGTTTGACTCTCGATTGTAGATTTCACATAAATTGGGGCCGGCGTCCTGGCATAGGGGTAGCGCGTCTTCCCCGTGATCTGGGCGTCCCGGGTTCGAGTCCCGGTTTGGGCATGGTTGTTCTTCTGTTGTTCTATCTGTGAGATGTGTGATTGAGCCCTCCTATAAAAAAGGGGTTGTGCAAACGAATGAGTGATGCGTGAGTAGCAAAGTCGTACTCTTGGCCCTAGTTGGCGCTGCTATAAAAAATAAGAGACGTCCCCCTCAGGCTTAAATCGCTGTCTTCGTAACAGCGGGCTTGTCAGTGGCAAGTGCCATAAGAAATAAAGAAACAACATAAGTTGGATCAAGGTATATGGATTTTTGGAATATTAGTACTTTTGAGTCTATGAGCAAGCAGTATGTTAAAGAATAAAGTCGCAATGAGCATTAAAAAAAATTCTAAAACGTTCATTAAAATTCAAAAACATTTTTTGGAAAATATGTTATTTAGCAATAGGATTTGGCATCATCTAGAGCGATTGATGGACTCAAGAACAGTTAGATTTGGCTTTCAAATTGTAAACAAACGAGTGAGGTTTAATTTTGATTTGCTTTGTGGTGAATTAAGCATGAATCTTAGTAGTGTTATTATTGTAGAACGATGAAAGAAGACGAATTCAATGTAAGAAATGAATCTATTAGAGAAAGGCGTTCCAAGAAGAATTTTTTTTCACGATCTCCGTGAATTTACTATTTCTTTTTTAAATTTTGTAGTTCGATTTTGTACTTTAGTTAGTTTCGGTTGAATATTCATGTTGTTTTCTAATTTTACAAAATCGGAAGAAAAAAATTTTCAAGGTCAGGAGCTTTTACTCTCTACTGATTTAAATTGAAGAACTAGATACAAACCAGTTAAACTCAACCATGACTTTTTTTTTCAATAACTGGATTAAGAAGAATCCGTGAATTTTTTAGAGCAGGGACGAACATTATTATTACAAATGTGATAAGCAGTTCCATTCACTTAGGATTTTCTAAGCAATGTAAGACACTTACCTATCTGTTGCCAAAGTATTCTTTAAAAGATTTATTCTTTATAAAGATTTTTCAAGAACGAGGGCTTGAAATCATTATTGGCTAAATATGACTTTAAATGCCTTCAACATTTACTAACTTTCTTGGATTTTTCAGTGCACGTTTGTATGTTAATTTCTTTTCTTTCTTTCTTTTTTTTCATTTACAATCTAGTATATTTTTTTAATGAGAACTTGTGATTTAACTGCAAACGTTATGAGAACTGTTCTCTCCCAATGGTTTAATAATGACAAAGATAAATCGGTGTTTCGCACTTTTACAATTTTTGCTTTGCCTTCCTAAGTTTAAAAAACAACAATTCTTTAGATTTTAATATAATTATAAAACAGAGCTGTATAAAGCCTTTTAATTTAATTATTCTGGTTTCGGTTTTAAGGGGCTTCTTTCTCGATTCTATATAAACCGATTGTTTGATGCCGAAGATTATCTTTTCAATACGATCGAAGAAAACTCTTTCAAAACTTCTTTAAATGTTCGACGAAGCGATTCTCAAATCGATCTGATGTCAGCTTTTCAACATAATCTAAAGATGTTTCAACTTCTTTTTCATAAATCCCTTACATAAACTATAAATAATTATCTGGTGTAAACATCTTGTAATCGTATGCATTTAGATCAGTAATAGTAAGGATTATGTACTTTTAGTCATAATGCGTGATTGTTAAATAGGTAGTAATAATAGTTAAGAAGGTAATAAATGCCTTTCAATACATCTCCGGGTAGTTTTCCTTTGTTTTGATATAAGCCGGCGTGAGAAAGAGCTGTTTTGATTGAGTAACTCTAGTCTCTTTATCATAATGCTCGAGTGATTTCTTTTACGTGTGAAACTATGTACAGTCTAGATTATGTGACTTTTGATTTTTACTTTCTTTGAAAAATATGGGAAAAAAAGTATCAAAGGGGGGAGAGACATGAAGGGATTAATGTCTCTCTATCTTCCTGGGTTTAATTTACTTTAGTTACATTAACGTCTCGTTTTAAAACAACACTAGGGCTATTTGGGGACGGACCTCGTAACTTTGAACCGCAGTCAGATGACGAGGACGACACCATGTTTCTGCGCCCGTCACACCAGAAGGAGGACGTTTAGCCACGATGGATTTAGCATGCACCAGGTTCTTCGGTGGAATCGGGTCTCGAACATGAAGCTCTCCGGTTCCGAAGTCGACACCTTACTACCAGGCCACCGCAGTCCCTCTGTCTTCCTGGGAGTAGAAAAACTAAAAAAAGGAAAGGTCTAGAGGAAGGAAATTTTTTAAGAGACCATTACATCAAAATTATGACTTAATGGTGAGATCTATGCTTCGGTGATCGATTCGATTAAAGATTCCTCATGTATATGAACATAATTCTTTAAATCTGATGTAGTGGATCAAACGTTCTCTCTTTGGTATGGTGTGGATGTTTAGAGAGGGAACACAAGTCCTCGTCATTTGAACTGAATTCAGAATTTAGAAATTCATCCCGAAATAGAACTGGTGTTGCTTACAAATGGGATGTTATTGTAATTAATCTTAACTACGCTAAATTTGTGATTGCGTTCAAATTTTAAATGAAATTCTTAGAAGGAAGTCCCTCTAATAGGTTGCTCGTTTGAGCGTATACGAAAGAACACCTATTTATTTAATGAATATCCGTAAAGCAGTCAAAATAACTTTGAAATCTATCTATTTTCAATCTTATTAACTCTTTTTTTAGAGAATGTTTTTCTTTATTCTCTCGGGAACAAGGAGAGTACCAATAAAATCTTGCAGACCCTCTTTCACAGACATCGAATCGCCAGAACTGGATTAGAAGTGACCAAGAAAAGCTGAACAATTTGTATTCTCCGGAATCACTGATTGCGACCAGAAACAGACCCTTCCATGTCTCTGCCAATTAAAGGACATGTTCCGATCACGGCTACCGAGAACCCACTCGCTCGCAATTAAGAAGTTACATTCTTATCAGGCCCGACACAAAGACATGCAAATTCAATAAACCCATCCCCCTGCGTTCGCCAACCCTGTAATCAGTCCGGCGCAGAGCGTTTGCCATTCGAATCACGCGCTAACGTCAAGGTCGTCTGGGCACGCGCCAACACCATTAGGGATAATTAGCCACTTCTTCAGAAACTTTAAAATAATCATTACTATAAAAGGTTAAAAGCGCAAGAACACCTGGGAAAAAGAGGAGAAAGAAAGAAAGGGTTAGAAACTTGATCTGATGTAAGATGCAAGTATGCTGATCAATGGGAAAGTTGTTAAGCCACATGAGATAAATTTTGCATATAGATTCAATAGATTTTGCATATATATACAATGTAGTGATGCACTAACTCGATTTAATTCAATAATTATTTTAAACCCTTCGCATACAATGGCGAATCTGACTCGAACATCAAATCGTTGATTTTTTAAGTTTAAATCTGCAATTCACTGAAAATAATAAACATTGTAAAATACAAAAATCAATTAAAATTGCTTTAATATCTCAAATGTGTTTATATTAGTAAAAGAACTAAGATTATAATAAATGTTCCAAATAGGATGTGTCATCTAATTAGAAAGTTAAGTAAAATTTGTAGGTCAATGGTAAAGTTGGCATATTATTGATCAATAACTAATGTGAAAATGGTTATGCAGGAATAGTTACATTCGAGACTTACGAAAAACTTTAACCATATGGAATTTTTTTTAACTATTATTATTGCTTTTTTTGTTTTATCTTATTTTTTGGGAATACGGGGGAAAAAACCGTTCATTATTTCCTTTCCAACAAAATCCTTCATGTTTTGATTCCCAATAATCTTAATTTGAAAGCCCACCATTATTACATTGCAGGGAGAATTATCATTAAAATGCCGTTTAAAGCGTAAAGAATTAGAAATGAAAATGATTTTGTTCGAAACGACTAGTTCTTCGAAACAAAATATTTCTACAATCATGTACGAAACAGATAGAGCCAACCATTTCTATTAATAACTAGCTGCTTTTGACGACTCATTGGTTTGCCGGGATATTGGCTATGCTCAGTTTGAATTAAATCGTTTAAATATAGCTTCATGACCCTGGTCCTCTCAAATTGTCCGATATTAAAGTCGAAATATTTTGTCTTTCAGATGTTTCATTTCATTTTTGTTCAATGTGTTCATCACCTTTTCAATGGAGACCGATCCCATGACATAATAGAGCTGTGAAAGACGTAAATACGCGGTTTATTCATATTCTAAATTTTATGTTATTGTAACTTCATTTTTTTGTAATATAATAGATTAATGACATATATTTATGCAGAATCTTTCTTCCTTAGCTTTCAACAATGGAAGAAAATCACGTCATTAAATATTTGAGGAGACAATAAAAACGGTTTGAATTTCTGGGCAATAATTTAATCTATTATTGAAAATTGGACAATTTTTTTGTTACAATGTATGCACAGTAATTAAATTGCCTTTAAAAATACTTTCTTTTTAAATTTTGAAACGGTATCAAATGTATTTTTATGCTGCAAGATTTTTGGAAGTTACCACTGATAAAGGCCGAAAGTTCGCTTCATTTCAAATTAATTTAGAGAAATGCTCCAAGGTGCATATTTCCACCCTCCTAGGTGTATATGTATCACATGACGTTGCGGTAGGTAAATGATTTGGTCTGTAGAGCGCCAACTCGCATACATATTTACCTTAATCTTTAATTAGCCTCCTTTGAGGATCAGCTGGGTAACTGGAGATATTGGTTATATTTAATATCAAGTAAGTCATTTAGATAAAATGTCATGTCCGTGATTCTGTCAATTCGTCAGACTTTAAGATCATGTTATTTCGTTATTTCTATAGTCTTACGTACGTTCAATTCATTATATATATATATATATATATATATATATATATATATATATATATATATATATATATATATATATATATATATATATATATATATATATATATATATATATATATATATATATATATATATATATATATATATATATATATATATATAGTAACCAATCGGAATCGCAATTAAAAATTATTTCTTATTCAAACTAAAACCAAAGAAGGATCAGGAAAAACTTCACTGTATTCAGAGAGCGCAAATGCAGCTACTTCTAAAACACAGATGAATTGAGACAAAATTATTAAAATCAAGTTAATAGGAAAATCAAATAAACCAAATTAAAAAAGAATTCGGCCTGAAGACTTTTTCAAGGATCACCCTCAGGCAGGGATTAAAAAAAAAAGGATTTTTTCTGTGAAGGAAGGCAGACAAGAAAGTCTAATAATGATTCCTCGTGACCCGAAAATCCCCTGAAATTAGGTCCAAGAGATATACCATTTTAACAGAAAGGAAAATACAAATCAACAAATTAGAAGAAAATTATATATATATATATATATATATATATATATATATATATATATATATATGCATTATAATGACAGGTGTATTTATATTCTTAACTTAGTGATATCTTAACTTTTTTATTCGTCCTGTAAATTACATAGATATTACGAGGAATCCTTCTTTAGCCTTAAACAGTTGAAGAAAATCATGTTATCAAATATTTCATGAAACAATGAAAACGAGTTCTGTTTTATTCACAAAAAATGAAAATGTTGCTGTGAAATGAACATAAAAAATATATTTAAAAGGTTAATTAAATCTTGACTAAAGACTTTCACAGCAACTAAATGGGTATCAGTAAAAATACTTTTTTTTTTTTTTTTGCCCAAAAACTACGTAAAAATCATTTTTTCGTGGTAACATTTTCGAAAGAAATCGCAAAGAAAATTCAAAATCTAATTTATTTTTTTAGTTAATTAAAATTCTAATTGAATTTTTTTTAAAAATTGCTCGTAGGTGCACATTTTTTACTTTTCAAAATATAGATGGGCTAAAATGGGTAGCTCTAAATCAAAACGGTCTGACCTGTATGTGTACACACATACATTCATCTTTATTATAAGCAGAGATAGGAGAATAAGTGTTTGCTTTTGCTCTACAGGATCTAGTTATCAATTTTGGCACAAATATACTTTTGTAGGGGAGGGGGTCTACAATTCAGAGAGATTTTCTTGAACTTTTATTTAATTAAAAATTAGACGAGATTTTAGCGTTTTCAACAATTATCTCCGAAAATATCATTGCAAAAACTGATTTTTACACCATTTTAAAATTTTAAAAAAATTCACTATCTGATACCAATTTGTCATACAAAATTTTCCTGAATTTCCTATATTTTTTTAAAAAATTTTTTTGCATAATTTGCAACGATACATTTCATTGCTGAACCGAAATTCAAACCATCTGCATCGTCACGTCAAATATTTTATCGCGTAATTTTTTACCATTGCTGAAAGTTAAAAAGTTACAGTATCGAGGAAATTAGAAGATTAATTACATTTTTATGGCATTAAAATCACATTTTTTACAGCATTGCGCTGTCATTGGACATAACCATAACAAATGTAATGAACGAAACAGCAGAACTGGTGTAAGGCTTTTAATGTCTATCACAATTCTATGCTTAAAAATGCTTTGTAGAAGGTATCATGAATAACAAATTAAGCTAAGTTATTTAATTGAAGTCAAACAAAAGCAATATTGCCGATGAACCAGTTGGCCACCACTGCGACTAGTATATCTCGGAGAGAAGCAAATAGTTATATATATAACAAACACTTTTAGAAGAACCTCTGTATAAAAATTTGCATGTCTGATCGCCCAAATAAAATCAAGAAATTCCGCTACAATAATTCAAAACCAGCACTTCCGGCATTTTTCTGAGCGATCCTATTGTCTGATACAGTCCGTTTCCAAACAACTCTTGTGGTTCTCTTTCCTTAACCTTATAAAACACTTGCTTCCGGTGTTGCTGCTGCAATTGTTTGTGAAATTGCACCTCGATCTCGGATCACAAAAACTTTTGTGTCCATTTCGCATCGATGAACAACAATAATCCGCCCTTTCGCGGGAAAAGAGATGGTGTATTTATTGCCCTTTTCCATAGTCTGGCGATACTGAAAGAAGCAACGGCTTTCCCCTCCTTTCATTCGGTTCGTGGAAAGTTCTTGAGGTTCTATAAAACGCATTTACATGCCAGACGGGTCATTTGGTTCCATATCAATTCTGAGGAAGAATGGAGCGTTGTAAATCGGTTTTTCTTCCAGAATCAGAAAACGCCAAGGATATTTGAATCCGTTGACTGATTAAGAAGAAATGGCTCTGAAAGGGAAACGAAAAGGTTAAACACTTTTCAACGTACATGAACCTCGACTGATTCAAACCAACAACCTTTAAAATAGTTTGCTGAATTTTTAAAAAGAAATTGATTTTCCTTGATTAGGAAATATATAAGCAGACTCATTCAAATTGAATGGGACAAAAACAAAGAATATTTATAAATGCTGCAATTAATTTATTTATTATGAAATTATGATTATCCAAGTTGATTTGTATACTCCTCTGGTTAACACGGGGTAATACCATCCAGTTCCTGCCATATTCTACTGACTGAAATTAGAATACCCGCTGTTAATGGGTCCAATACATTAATTAACACACGTCATGTCCCCGTTTCTTACATGTTTTGTTACATAAGCACCCCGCATACTAAACTGTTTTACTCACCATTTGATATTGTAACAATCTGGTGGTTCTTATCAAATATCGTGTGAAAGTCTGTTTGAATGATGATAAATGATGTTTTCGCATATTCTAAAACATTACATGGTTTCTCCTGCATGGATGAAACCATTTCGATATCGAACTGCTGTGATTTCATTGATGGAAGTACTCTCGTGTTGCCAGACAAAGCTCGTATAATTGTAATTTCAGAATAAATTTGTTGTAGCTAAATAAATTAATTACAGAATTCTTGCTACGTTATTTTTTTTGTCCCATTCAATATGAATCATCCTGCATATTAATTTTTTAAGCTATTCAGTATACTAAGTATCCAGTTAATTAGGCGATAGTCCCAAAGATTAATAATAGATATAGAGAGAAATAAATATTACAAATAGAATACGTTGTCAGAAGTCAGGTTGAGGTAGTAAAGAACTGCAGAACAGACGAAAAGCGGATAACAACTAATCGTCACTTCAATCATCCTTTTGTAATTTTTTGAAATGTGCAAAGGACCAGGTGAAATATTCCTATGAAAACTTTCTCACATATTCCCTAATGAAGGTATTTATTATCCAAAGATGTTTTGCATGATATTTTAGTAGTATAATTATAAAATATTACTATGAGACAAGAATTTAGAATGTTTACTGAATCTGTTGTAATGACCGTTTGCGATTAATCCCTGGCACGCGTTAATAATATCAAAAAATCATATTTGCGTTTTAGACGTGTTCTTCCCAACCGATTGAAGCAAACATTTGACACAAAACTATATTTGTAGTCAGAAAATCCCATACCAAATTTGATATATTTAAATCACTGATTTTGATGTGTAGCGTTTTCACCTTTCTGAAAGTAAAAACTGACAGACGGTCAACCTTTTGCTGGATTTAGCTCAAAATTTGATAGAATTTACCTGCAAATATTAAATATGTTTACCAAATTTTATTTATACAGCTCTGTTAGTTTTTGTAGTTATCGTGTTGACTTAAATTTGAACTTCTTTGACTTTGAAGAAGTTTATTCATAATAGAATTCTTTTCCATACTTTTCTCGAAATTCGACAAAAATCTACAAATTTGGTTTAATAACCATATACCAAATTTCATCCCTCTGGCACAAAACGTTTTTGAGTTATCTTTGTCACATACGGACATTTTCCAAAAATGTTTTATTTTCTTTTTCTTCTTCTTCTTCTTCTTCATCCCCCCCCCCGAACTCCGGGAGATCTGATATGTGGAGATTTGTCAAAATCTGGAGATCAAATTTTTTGGTGATTCTTTAACAGGACCTACTTTCTCTATTCTTCATATACGAGAAAGTAAAAACAATATTTTAATTGCTGTTACATTCAACTTCCAGATTGTGATGAATCTCTCTATTTCAGATCTCCCCGAGATGAAAAAAGGAATTAAACCTGTTAGCATCTTAACGAGTGGAAGTGGTCCCCTCGAAATGTTCTGGCATATTCCTTAAAAAGTTATCATTACCTTCTTCCTTTCCGCATAAAATTGGGGACTTAAGCTGGGAACTGCGTGACTATTCAGACCATGACTAGTGATGTCTTTGACATGAGCGTTTTGTAATTCGTAAGCAGTGAAGAAGAATGAGTATGCATTTTTAGATGCCTTTTTTGTGGGATTCATACCAAAATCGGACACAGAACTAAAATTTTAATAATAAAATCGCATGTCGTTTCAATTAAGTTGCTATATTTTTGAGTTATCAGTACGAAGGTACAAGCCGACAGACGGTCAACCCCGTGATGGAATTTTTTTGAAATTTAATGTGGATCTACACTTTAGATGCGAAAACTGTATTCCAAATCCTACAAAATGCAGAGAGATAAATGGATAATTTTATCCATTTATCTCTCTGCATTTTGTAGTTATCGCGTTCATTTGCTGTCAAAGAAACAGACAAATTTCCTGTAAATTAATTATTTTTTAAATTTAACAGAAATTTAATGTAGAGATCACATACAAAATTTCATATTTCAAAGTGTGTTTGATTTATCATGATCATTGACAGATGAAGCGATAGGCAGACAAGCATAATTCCAAAAATAAGTTTTCCGAACTCAAGGAGATATTGGAAGTTCGTTAAAATTCAAAATTCGGTTTTTTTTTTTTTATACTATTACAGGATTTTTTTTTTTTTTTTTTTTTGTACATATTGTATACGAGAAAGCAAAAACTAATCAGCTTGTACAATTCTGCTTTTATAAGTTGTAGTATCAACAAAATTTATACTGAGTTTTTATAATTTCATTTTTTTAAAAATGATTTTGAAGTTAAAGTAAAATGGGAGTGATCCATACGCTGAATAACAATCAGTGTAATTGGTAATGGAATCAACTCATGTGACGTCACAATTATTTATGATTAGTCACTTCAGGCGATCGGCTGGGTCGCCAGAAATATTGGTTTTAGTTGTTTCCGGATAAATGATTTAATTATGACTTTATAAACATTTCGCCAAATTGTTTAAGATTAAAGTCGTGAAATTTTATTGGTCTTACTACGCTCTATTTATTGTGTGCATGAGTCCTTCAAATGAAGAGAGTTCCTTAGCGTCATAACGTTGTTAAAGACATAAATATATGGTTCATCTATTTTTTTTTTATTTCGTGACAACTTCACTTTTTTATTCGCCTTGTAAACTACACAGATATTAAGCAGAATCCTCCTTCCATAGCTTTCAACAAAGGAAAGAAAGCGCACTTTTAAATATTTGACGAAACAATAAAAACGACTAGAAATACCGAACAACAATGTAATCTATTGCTGCAAATTAGGCAAAAAAATATATTTTTAAAAAAATTGTCACAATTTAACAAACATTTCCCTTTTTTTTTAAAGTTAATATCATTAAAAAGCCATTTTTAAATTTTGAAATGGTATAATTTTTTTTTGTGTGTGTAGTAATATGTTCAGATAATATCGCGGGAAATAAAAATTTAAGTTTATGTTTAATTAACTGAAATTTTAAGTTTAACTGAATTTTTAAAGTTTTTTTTTAATTCGCTAATTTAATTCGCATTTTCCAGGGTATATATGTTCCAAATTCGGTAGCTGTAGGTCAAACGGTCTAGCCTATAGAGCATCAGCACACACATTCATCGTTATTATTAGTATAGACAAGAGCGAATGCTCGCTGGATATCATTTCTTTTTTGTTTCTCTTTTTAAGATACACAGTAGATTCCAAAATTAAATTAATATATCGAATTTAATAACTGGTAATAAAGTCATTCCATTCTCAGTGAATGTTCATTTCCCTTACTGATTTTTCTTCGTCAAATTCCTTGTATTGTCGTGAATTTAAGACGCAAAATAAAACCCTTTCCTACTTGAATTTGCTAATGTTCTTTAGTAGAATACTAGTTAGAACGGCATAATAATAAAGCAATTTCCGCAGTCGTTCGAAATTGTAAAAGCGAAATTTGTTTAAACAGAAGTTTGCGGTGTATACCATCGTTTATATTAATAGGCATTAACCTAGATTTTTCGAATATTCGAAAAGGAAGCATTTGCCGAGATTTTTGCGGAAAATAGGATGATACGAAGATATAGAATAAATATGGAAACTGTTACTGTTTAATCAAAGCTGCTTCTGTAAAGTATGCAGACGGGTTTTAGCATTGCAGTTGTTCATACTTTTCAGCCTTATAAGAATTAATAAACTGATAATATCAGAAAAAATTAAATAAATAATCTTGTCTAAAATTGATGTGAAAAACAGAAAGAGCATTCATCATATTTGTGAAGGATAACATTTAATTTATTTCATCGACAAATAATAGGTTTCTTTAAATAAATAACAATTAATGTGGTACTATCAGTAAGTTTCTCGTGAAAAAAAGTGTTTTAATATGATAATGTTTATATGCTGAAAACTATTCTTAAAATGTATTATGAATGATACAAAAATCGCTCAAGACGCTCATTAGAAAAGGCTATTGGATTTAAAAAATTAAATTCGGCACGAAGTTACTTCTTGGGAAGTCGGTGCTCATTAGTAAGGAGTTTTTCACAATTTTGACCAGCTCTTTAATATATTAGAAATTAATCGGGATATTGAAATTTTTTTTCTTAATTATTCAGGAGTATATATTGTCACACACACATACACACGAAAAAAGAAATTTCTAAATCACTTTAAAATTTAAACAATTTGTTTTTCAGATATTCCAATTTTATTTCTGTGCATTTTTTTTCGTTGAATTTAATTTTTCAAATTTTACAATGAAACGGTTATTATAATATATTTTTATAATTCATTCCCTACTTCAATGCTTAGAATTTTGATTACAGAATCAGTTTTCGTATTAGAACCTTTATTTCAAAAAATTAGTACATTTGCACTTCAAAAATATTGAATTTTCAAAACTTGCTTGCGTATTTTTATTTCAATTTTATATTAAGTATCTCAATTTTTTTGGTGTTTTGATATAATTTATGAATTTTTAAGTTTAATTTAGAAATTATTGCGAAATAATATTTTAAAAACTCGGAAGATAAAATAAGCGAAAGATAGCATACGATTTTATTGTCACACTTTTATATTTTGGAATAGAGACTGGAATTTTCTATACTATGTTAACGCTGTGTACCAAATATTATTGATCTAATTCTTTACGTTTTATAGTTAGCGTGTTAACTCGCATTCGGACAACAAGACAAAGATATTTTCTTTGAATGGATTTCGTTAACAATTCAATAATAATCTGCAGATTTGTTGTAAAGACCACATATCAAATTTCATATCTCAAAGGGGTTTTGAATGATCCTATTCACTGACAAATGCAGACATGATTTTAAAAATGTATTTTTCGAAATCAAATAAATCTGAAATGTGGAAATGCATCGATATCGAATTTTTTGACGTTGGCAATATTTTCATTTTCTATATATGGCATTCGAGAAAATAAGAAAAAATAACAGAAAAAAAATTATAGGTGCGGTTTTTTTTATGCGAAAAAGTAAAAACTTGTCCTTTGCTGTTTTTTTTAAATTTGTAATTATATGCAAAGACTATATCGTAAATAAAAAGTCCCCCCCCCCCCACCACCACCACCATAAATGCAAAGTCTACAAAAACATTTTGTACCTCTTCACGTTTTTCTTTTTTCAGACTAGCAGTTGCCGCGTTTGCCATTTCTATATACAGTCAGTTATTTTTTTGTATTCGCCTTCGATACTTTGAGTGAGCTGTCAGATCCAGTGAAAGAGTCTACAATGCGCTACAACAAAAATGCATTTCAAGGCAGACAAACTGATGGAAGTTCAAATCGAAAATCTTGTTTATTTTGAAGTGTCCTCCATTTAAATTTTAAAATGTTTGCAACCGTTTTTACCCACAAATATTTTTGAGAAAATAGCGAATTCCCATTCGATCCAGTTTAAAAAAAACAAAGGGAAAAACATTTTAATTTTCAAAATATAATTATCATGATTTCTCCTTCTCAAACTTTTCCATATAAAGTTTATTTTTAGTGCATAACGACTGGCTAGAACCATATTTCTTTTGAATATTAATTTGTTACATAATTTTATCTGAGTCACGCACTCACATGTTATTTTTTCTAAAATTTGTAGCAAAGAAGTGTCGCTTGACAACTGAAAACGTGAAGAGGTTGAGCTATTTTAAAATACCAAAGCATGATGAAACAGAAATATTAAACTTTCGTGCGGATGAAATACGTTATCAAAATATTTGCTGAAGTCATTCATGAATGTTTATGGGAATAGTTTCAATGTCACATCCAGAGATATTCTCAAGGTCGTTTTCTGTTCTTTTAATGTTATCATTCTCTGATATTTCTTTAAGATTTTTTTTTTTCAAAGATGTTCGCTTTGTCGTTTTTGTGATTCTAATAGAATATTTATTTCTATATTTTTAAGAACTTCTTCAAGAGATTGTTTTGTTGTTTTATTCATATCAGTATTCTTATGTTTCAAATAAAATGGTTCTATGGTAATTTTTTTTTTTCAAAAATTTTTTTGATGCACCATTTCTATAGCTCTATGACCATTTCTGTATTCGTATAAAACGATCCGACGATATTTTAAAAAATTTCTTTAAAATATATTTAAGAATCCGGCTAGGTTCGAAGAAGAATTTTTTTAAAAAAATGACGAATAAATTTTTTTAGTGACAAATAATTGAAATAGCCTTGAAAGATCACAATTAGAAGAAAAATAATGTATATATAGTGATTATCATTAATTTTTGAAAAAACTGATAAATTAATTTTAAGGACATATGGAATAACAACATAAATTAAGAAAGTAATGGAAATGTTTAGTTTTTATTCCACATATTCTTCTCAAACTGTCTAGATTATAATAGAATTCAAGAGAAAAGTTATTTTAATAAAGAAATATTTTATGAGCATTTGAAGTTGTAGTTAATGACTCTTTGCCAAAATTTCTCTTATGTAGTGAACTGAAAGTGCCTGTAAAACATGACTAAATAAAGCTAAAGCTACTTAAAAATCTGCTGATATCCTTACGCCATCTATTACTCTTTCATATATATATTTGATACATACATGCCAAATTTCATGAAATTTTATTGAATTGCTGTTGAGATATTATTTTTTCCGTTCATTAATCCTAGTGAAATATTCATTCTGCAGGAAATGCATTTTAAAAATGTACTAGCATTTAAGTTCTAGGAAATAAAACTAATATCGTTTCCACATTTTTTTTTTTTTTTTGCTTTTATTTTATTTATTTATTTTGTAAACAGAATTGCTTGATTTAAACAAATCGTGGCTGGGTGATACAGAGTTAATATAAACATTCAAATATTATTTTTGGATAATTTTATAGTAAAATTTTAAAAATCATTTACTTTCCATTCAGAATATCACTATTCCCAGTTTCATATTTATCTGTTTAGTATTATAACAGTAGTATCAACAGTTCTTTTTAATCATATCAATAACAAAGGATGTTTTAGAATCTACAAAGTTTAGGTTTTATTTTTAGATGATAAAAAAACATTTTTTTTCAAGAAAAAGCACTTTTATAACTTAGTCGAACCCTTAATTCAATTAGAATAATATAGTACTATGGTATTTTTAAGAACATCTTTAAAATATATTCTAATCGCCACTTTCATTTTCTAATAGAATAATTCCATGACATTTTTCAAAACGGCATACTGAGGCGGAATTTTTAAATTTTAATACACAAAATTGTTTAGATTAAGAATTTTTTCTAATAATTTCTGACCATGAAATGTTTTTGAGTTTTCACCCACGAATGAATACTCAAGGTTAAAGATCGATTCTCTCTTTTGTAGTGGTTATTAAATGCTCAGATAGGTGAGAATTGTCTAATTAAACTGGCTAATCACGTTGAAGGTAAAGATGTGGGTTGGGTATTACGATGTTCTGATCAAAGCGATAAATCAGGAGCAACATAAAAATTTATACCTCATTTTTAATTTTGGAAGAGAATTTGAATTGTGAGAAAATATTACAACAGAACAATCCAGCCACTAGATGGTAATACACATTATGGTGATTTCCTTTTAATAACTGATTAATTTAGTTTTATATTTCAATACATTCTTAATTTAATCTTAATGAATGATTGATTTTAATTTAATTTTTTTATTGCAGTAATATTGTGAAAAATATACACAAGATTTATTTATTTATTTGATTGTATATCATAAAAGTAATAGATTCATGAAAAATTAACTATAAGTTATTGATTTTTTTTTTACTTACAAATAAAGGCAATTAATTATTATTTTGAAATATGCGAAAATAATTAACTCCAAATAAATGTAGCATTAAAAATTATTATTTTATAGGACTTGTCATCTGGAATGCAACATAGTCAATTGAATGGATTATTTATTTTCTAATACATTATAAGTTAATAGTTAATTATAGTTTAATTCATTTAATAATACAATGTAAATATATTTTGTAATGCTAATAGTTTATAATTCATAGAATTTCTATTTCTTTTTAAATAAATAACTTATCATATATTTTTCATCGACTTTACTGAGAGCTCTCGCAGTCCAAGACAATGCTCAGTCGGATATTTGCCACTGCTTAGCAAGCTTTACTTTTATCATCAGCTAGTCGCCTAGTATAATATCCCGCGTCCCTAGGTAGTAGCTGTTGCCTAGTCGGATATCTGCCACTGCTTAGCAAGATTTGATTTTATCATCAACTTGTTGCCTAGCGTAATATTGAATTATCGAGGTCATAAATATAGCATAAAATTTGGTTTTCTTAGCTTATTCCATTACGCAGTTTCATTGTTTTTGCATAACTCATGTTGTTTCCTAAAAGTTATCTGCAACTTCAGCCAGTATCAACCAAAAATGTAACAAAAATAGTTTATATTAAAACTCATATTTTAGATTTTTTTTAAAATATGGAATCCAAAATATTGTAACCGATCTTACATCCTAAGACACTGTGAAAAGGACAGAGGATGAAACTGAAATAGAAAGTAAATACATTTTGAAAAGATTTAAAATGTTCAGAAAAATAAAATAATCGATTGCTGAAAAAGACCAGCGGAAGGGGTCTCCTCAAAATTTTCTTGCATACTCTCTAATAAAGGTGTTATCTCAGAGAAAGCCTGGCATGGCACTGGCATACAACAGTTACGAAATAATAATTTTTGGCAGGGAATTAGTACTTTTACTGAATCTATCAAGTGACGAGGGGCCTTGGCGATGTTTTTTGGCTATTAATCTCTGGCATGCCGTTAAAAGAATCCAAAACTCTAATTTATGTTTGAGACGCGTTCTTCCCAATTGACTGAGACAAAAAATTTTTTTTCACAAAACGCTTGTAGATACAAAATCACATACCTAATTTAATATATTTCAGTGATTGCGTCTTTGAATTATATCGGATACACGTTTCTAACAATACAGACGGACAGACGATCAACCCCTTGTTGGATTTCAATCAAAATATGTTACATGTCTACACTACAGATGTTAAATTTGTTCACCGAATTTCATCTCTCTAGCTTTGTTCTTTTTAAAATTATCGTTTTAACCTATATTCGAACAACCGGACTGACAAACTTCCTCTGAACGGAATCTGTTCAAAATTTGTCAGAAATGTATAAATTTTGTTTAAAGACTGTATACCAAATTTCATCCTTCTAGCTCAAAGCCTTTTTGAGACAGACAAACGGTCAGACATAATGCCAAAAATTTATTTTTGCAACTCAGGAAAGTCTGAATTGTGGAGACTCATCAAAATTTCGAATTCAAATTTTTTGACAATTATAATACTTTAATCTTCATTTACGAGAATGTGAAAGAAAAGATCAGAAGAAATTGATAACCCTGGTGCCGTTCTTGGTAAGCTCCATTAAGACACAATATTACGCCTTTTAATTTTGTAGATAATAGAAGGTAAAAAAAATCTTCCTCGATATTAATCAGGGGAAGGGGGAAATGAATGAAATATTTAATTATTATAAATGATTTTAATATTCTAAGCAGACTTCCCTTTATTGATATTTTTTTGTAGGAGTCGGAACAACTAAACCAGCTTCTTGTGACGCAAGCACAAGAAATTAAAAGACATTCATGTAAAGTCACTGCAGCCCATTTCCCGTTTTTTATGATTGCATTCGTGAATAAAAAAAATAATGAGCTACAATTATCGGAGAAGTATCTAGGCCAGTATCGTCGATTCGGTCATCAGTAGAGGAAGAACATCAAACATCGTAATTACGATGACAGACAGTTTAATTTTATGTTCCAAATGTGGGACACAACGGAACGGGTCCATAAAATCGTTTGCTGTCTTAAAATGCAAATAAAATCCGCATTTGCAATATTTGAGAGAACTGCCTCGTTTTCCGATGGAAATAGAAGTCATAATTTTAGAATAGCGAGGTTTTAGAATTTTAAAATTGAGAACAACCCGAGGGGAAGAAGTCGTTTGTTACTGATGGTTACTTCCTTGGAAATAAGTTTTCAGTAATAAAAATAACCTTCAACATTTTTTGGTTGATTTAAAATGCTGTAAAGGGCATGAAATGAATGCTTTGTAATAATACTAAATTCTGTATGAATAGTTTGCAACCATCCCCCTCCCCCCTCATCATAGCGTGGTAATTTCGGTCTAATTACATAATATACTATGAAACTATTCAAATTTTTAATAACAAAAACTTTAATGAGAATCAGTGACATAGATTAGTATCATACATACTTTTTTAAATACAAGCTTTTTTTAAAAAACTATCCTTGATACGAAATATTCATAGAAAAAATGATGCATCGAAAAAGAAGCGATTTTTATAAATGCAACAACTGCCTGTTTATAATTCCAACCGATTGTTGTTTTAGAACTCCTATTAACATACACACACGCACACGCGCACGCACATATGTGAAGGGTGTAACGCTCCATTTTTACTAACCCTAAGCGATCAGCTGTCAAATGGTTTTTTTAATAGGGTTACCAACACTTTATTGCACGAATAGTGGCACATTGAAATCTTGCGTTCATTTTGGGACACCCTTTATAAGACAAAAAGGGAGACAAATTTGTAATTCAAGTTCAATTTATTTTTTCTCAAGAAAACAGGATTCGTACATGGGAAAAACAAATGAAACGTGTCTCTTTACATCACGATACAAGAGGAAAGTGTTTGAAATTTTTCCCCTAGGACTTTTTTTAAGGGATTCTGATAGGGATTTCTTTGACGCGTGTCGATTTAGAAAAGGGAATCCTAGATATCTTTGAAAGGAATGAGTGGGTTTTTAGGACTTTTTATCCCTTGTCTTGGAGCGTGAGAAATGCGATGGTCATCTACTTTTTAGAACGCGTGTTAGACATAAATAAAACAGAAGGGGATCTGGATCAGGAAATAAAAGAAAGTTTTAGAATGAAGTAATATGGGGTAATTTAATATAAATAGTAGAAAATTAAGTAGGAACATAAATTTGAGAGATAAGATTACATATATATATATGTGTGTGTGTGTGTGTGGTTTTATGTATATATATTTGTGAACACAATGACTAAAAGAAAAAACAGCGATCATGGTCACCACGAAACTTTCTTGCATACTCCGAATGAACGGTGTTACCCCAAAGAATATCTTGAATGACAATGGCGTTTAATAGTTATAAAATATTAACCTTGGCATACATTTAGCATTTTTACTGAATCTAACGCGTGATCCTTGGCGAATGCTTTGACGATCATTCCTGCCATGCGTTTGAAACTATCCGAAAATAGAATTTGTGTTTAAGACGTGTTCTTCAAACGAAAATATTGACATAAAATTACTCTCGTTGTCCCAAAATCCTGTACCAAATTTGATATATTTGTCACTGTATTTTTGCGTTATCGGGTCAACACGTTTCTGAAAATACAGACCTACAGACGGTCAACCCCTTGTTGAATTTGGCTCAAAATTTGACAGATCGTCTATACTATGAATGTTAAATCTATCTATCTATATATATATATATATATTATCTATCTAGCTTTCTTCGTTTTATAGTTATCTTGTTAACGTATATTCGAACAGACGAATAACTCTGAGCGGATTTTACTGAAATTTTTATAGAAACTGCAAATTTTATATAAAAACCATATATCAAATATCATCTGACTAGCTCAGAAGTTTTTGAATTTAACAAAGATAATTCAAAAACTTTTGAGCTAGACAGATGAAATTTGGTATATGGTTTTTAGACATGTATACATACATTTTCCAAAATGTGTTTTTCGAAATCAAGATAGTCTAAAATGTGGAGATTCGTCAAAATCTTGAATTCGAATTTTTTTGACAATACGATAATTTTGTCCTTTAACAATACAAATCTTGAGTTCGAATTGCAATACTTTCTCTGTACTTAGCATACTAGAAAATAATAAGTCGAGTTAAACGTTCGAAATTCAGCCTACGGTCTTCACATTAAAATTGCAAAGTTGTTTCAAATTTTGAACTGAATGCGCCTACTAGAAGTCTGTCTGTCCGTAGATCTGCATATGAAGACAATAATTCAGAATGACAGTATGAAAGATGTATAAAAAATTGCTCTATATGATTTTATTATTAAAATTGTAGATTTTTATGTCAAAACATGCTTATTTGTAGCTCAATAAAGCATAACAAATGATATCAACTTGGGATCCCATTTCTTTATCTATATCATATAATCCTACCCCAATTCTATGTTGTGTCTCATATATGAATTTTAGGTTAGCTTTAATTTAACTAATTAAGATTATTTGTTTCAGATTCAGTTCTATTAATTATAAAAAAAATTCTGCACATACAAAACAAAGTTATTTAAATCGCGTCTTAATAAGAAACATTATTTAAAATATTTCATTGGTATTTTGCAAATATAATACATTTATGCAAAATCGGTTTTAGTTCATTTTTAGTTGATCAGTCTTATTCATATATGAATTAACTTATTTTTAGTCCAATCCAGTGCCGAATTATCTAACTGGTAACAAGCAATAGGGGTCAAGCAACTTAAAATGTCTCCGAGATCTCGAAACTGATTTTGAGGCATCATCGGGATAATCTAATCTAGTCCTTCCTTTTGAACTACAAGAGGTATGTACTCGAACAATTCAACCTAAAATCAAGCATCGTCTAAATTATGCAATATTATTCAAAGGACTTTTGTTTCATTTTTCCAAATTCGTTTGCAAATTAGTGTAGTCGTATCCCCGTATTCCCCCAATTGTCGGATGAGAATGACTCTCAAGATAACAAACCTGCCAAATTTTGTATTTAAATATTTTTAATGCATTACAATTATTTTTTTGTATTTTTCAAAAAATATTTTATCTTAAATTACTATTAAGAGTAATTTTTTTATACGCATTGTGATGAAACTAAACTGAATAGAAAATAATCAAATTAAATGCTACATTTAATTAATTGTAATAACGATTAGTTAAAATCTGCTTATATCGAGATATAATTAAAAGCATTAAGAAACATTGACATTATTTGGAAGGGGGAGGGGACTAGAAATTTGTGTTGCCTATGCCTACAGCTTTATTAACAAAACTTCGAAATATTTTGAAAAGCAATAAAGTACTCAGCTACACTGATTGCATATTTGCATCTGACTGTGGCAACAGAGAACAGATTGAACTGTCATGTACGGGGAGGAGGACAAAGGGTCTAGAAGACCCCTACTAACGACCTCAATGGTGCCAAAGGGTCTACTGGTTGATCACTTAAGCCGGCGCCGATTGAATTAAACGCGGTGGCAACACGCGAAACCGCGCTTACCAGAAGGGGGATAGCGTCGTCTACAAACGAGAAGCATCCGGAGCGCGAATGGTATATTCTTTTTTTTTTTTTTTTTCACCGCGCGGAAATGATAAGCACTAATGCGTGCTCACTGTTTATTTCCAAACAGATATCGTCTGCAGTTTTTCACTCGGAATACTTCCGTGGCAGATGGGAATGATGCAACAAGGGAGGGAAATTACTGACTTTTTTTTCTTTTGTTTTCCGAATATATCGTTTTCTTTTTAGTTGTTTTGTTTTTTAGGAGGTCGTGCAGTACAATCACATTTAACTGAACTGAAGAATTGGGGAAGAGACCGTTTGGGATAACGACTTTTTCGGTTAAATCATCAATAACAATTGCCATTTTGTAAATATAACCCGATTGTATTATACAATTCTGTAATTATAATTTCATAATTTTGAAGTATTTTGAATGAAACATGAATTCAAAACTCTCTTTATCGGCTACAGTTATGTTTTTTTTTTATTATTAAAGTTAAAACTTAATTTTCAGGATTATTATAAATACATCTGTATTTATTAATAATAGTTTATAGTATAGGTGGGATAGGATATAGTTTATAATATAAGTTCCACACGCTGGCAACATGCAGAGTGACGTGATGGCGCTTATATCTTCTCACCCGATCGGCAACCAGGTGGAAAGGATCAAAACTGGAAGATGTTGACGCTATTCGAAGTTGGCAGTGTGATGTCTGTTTTTATTTTTATTTTTTAATGGTGTAAAGGGCAACCTGCCTTCTTTATTCCTTTTCCATTTATTTAATTGTGTGTGTTTTTGTCCTAAATGTTGTGCACATTCTTTAAAATTTGTATTAAAACTATTATAAATACTATATTTTTCGTTTTTAATCGGCTTTGATTACCATACTCAAACCCACATTACTGAATTATTTATTAAAAAAAACATAATTTCGCGATTTCACGGAAATAATCGCGATTATTCCGTACAGTACATGTTTTTTTGGATTCGAGATTTCAGAAGCATTTCGAATAAGTTAGGTTTAGGTTAACTCGAATTCAGTTGATCGGCTTTTTTTTTTTTTTTTTTTTGTACTGAAACAGAGGCAAGTCGAATCGTGCGCAGAATGAGCAGACGTATCAGTTTAACTACTACAATCCCAGTTCTTTTTATTTACTGTCCTGATTTAAAAATATGAGTTGGATTTTTCCCAGTTCTGAATAAAATATCCCAAATTGTTTTGATATTTACTTATAAAGAATGAATTCATATCAGAAAGTTGGTAAAAAAAATGGTAAACGTTTTATTTTTAAAAAAATACTGAATGGAATCATATTTCGAATCCAGAACATTCCGGCCCCGAATCTGAGATCTTATCAGTAGACCAACATAGCCTCAGATAAGGTGGGGGGGGGGGGGGGAAGGATCATTTCGAAGACAAAAAGGGTCGCGAAGAAATAACAGTTTTCGAAAATAATTTGGTTTATTTTAAAATGTGAAAAAATAAAAAAAAAACTCTCACACTTTCACTTAAAAAAAATTTTGAGTTCAAAAGAACTGAAGAAATTTACGTAGCAGCTATTGAAATTTTCTAAAACATACCATTTTTATTTGATTTTTATCCCTAAACATTTTTAAAAATTTGTTTTCTTTAAGCTATTAAACTTTATCTACATGCATCTAATCAATTTCAAAATAAACAAAAGGAGGTGAAGAAGTTTTATTTCTTTTAAATGTAGCGAAATCATTACTTTTATATAACTTTTTAGAATCAAACATAACGTCGGGAATAAAAAAATAAATGTTTTGTATGCCCACGATGCCTCTCACCCTTGTTACGCCACTGTGCACTCAAAATAGATTTGCTGATTCGCAAGAACTGCGATTTATTTCCCCTAAATTCATTGTAATAAAAAAAGTTTTCTCAGGCTTTTCTCGTATGACTCATAGCGTATCCTTGATAAATAAAACGGTCAAAAAATGTCGCAATCCACTTTAGAAAAAACTGGCAACGGTACAGCAGGCTCTACCAGCGAAGCGAAACGATCCGTTGCGAATTTCGATGATATATCAGCCGAACGCAGACGAGGGAATGGCACAGAGAACCAGAAAGGGATATCTGGTTGAATTTATTTCAGGAAGAGAAATAAGAGCTCAGGACATTTTTGTCCCTTTAATGGTCAAAAATGCATTTGATATACCCACTTATGTCACTTTCGCCATTTGTCACAGGGACCGGGTCAATTGAAATGGAGCCTCATAAAGGCGGATCGGTCTGGCGAACCTTTTATGAGTTATAGTTCGAATGATCGTTTGTTATTCGAAAAAAAAAAAAATCATAAAAAAGTTTCCTATCCTTTTGACTTTCTCGTATACGAAGAGAACGAACTGTCATCCTCATAAAATTCGAACAAATTTTATACATTATATGAATATTACATTGAATTTATACATTTAATGAATCTTTATGTTTCAAATCTCCCCCCGAGTCCGAAAAAAAATCTTAATTATATCTGTCTGTGAACACTATAACTAAAATTAAAAACAGTTAGGGTAATGAAATACGGTATGCAGTATTAACATCAACTTCGTAGCTTTTTAAAAATTTTAAATTGGAAGAATTTTAGGCAAGTCTGATTGTCTGCCGGTCCATATGCATGTAAACACAACTACAATACACTCCCGAGTATCCGTTTCGCGACTATCTGGTTTCCGTACTATCCGGCCTAATTTTCTTTTATTGTAATTAAATAAGGAAGGCAGCTGATATCATTTGTTTGCATAAGTGAATTGACGAGTCGTGGAAGAGAGCTAAAATGCAGAGGCAATCATCTATTAAGGACTTTTTGAAAAACTAAAAACTCTTAAGTTTTAACTTTTATCTTAGGATTACCTTTTCATATCTGTGTAATCATTTATCGGTGAAAAAAAAGTCAGTTTGAGTCAAGAATTTGGTTTTAAGATTTAAATTAATGTTTTTTTGTTGTTGGGTTTTTTTATGTTTCCTGTATTAAAGTTTGGCATTACAGAATTTATATTAAAACGTGATCAGTGTATATCCTTTAACTTACTTTTTTAAAAATCAATTCTTGAAACGTGCAGTGCAGTATGTAAACATATATAAACTGCTTGTAAAGAGCTTTCTATTTTAACTCTACATCTTACTGGGAACTGCTTCTATGATTCACTGAACCGTGGCTGTGTTCACATTGAGATAAATGGAGGGCTTAGTACTCAATAAGAAATGAGAAAATACTTATTATAGCATTGAGTTTTGGTATAACTCACTTTGTCTTCTGGTATTAATGGGTAAAGAAATGAGTTCATAGAACTCCGGCCTATTCGGCTTTTTTATTATCCGACCTACCCTTCCGTTGCATTAAACTGCGTTTCTACGACCGGTCCGCCTGTAGACGAAGCACGCTTTCTCCTGTTTTCCCTCTCTTGCGGTTTTCCGGGGTGCTTTGATGTTTGTCCATTTTTCCGACAATTTGTCGGTAAACAGGACAGGCATCAAAGAACCCATGAAAATCGCAACAGAGGGTCAAGGGAAGAAAGCGTGGCTCGTCTGCAGGCGGACCGGTCGTAGGGACGCCGCTTTAGGCCGGATACTCGGGAGTGTTCTGTAACTCAAAAACGTAAAGAGCAATATAGAAAATTATATTAAATTTGGAGTAATGTATCCTTCCAAATTCAAATGTGTATTAAATTTTGAACAAAATCCGTGTAATGAGGGGTTCTATATTTGGGTGCATGTGAACCCGATGACTGCAAAACGGAGCTACACCGATAAATAAAATTTGGCTTGCAGTTGAGATTATAGAATTTCGGATCCAGCCATTGAAAACGAAATCATCCAAAATGCATGAACTGTTTCCTACATTACATAACGAAACGCGCCAGTTGCGTCACTACTCGCAGGAAGTTGGGAGAATGGGCATGCATATTTGTAGAAATATTCACTTTTCAGAATTTGCATTTTTTCTCTCTACACTCACTGCTTCACCCCCCCACCCCTATATGTTTAAAGAATGCAGAGAAAGATAGGAGGGCAGGCAAGATACTAGATTGTTTAAAAACACTTTCACCTGATTTCTGATGATCATTAGTCATATTAATTTTGGTGAAACACTTTTATAAGATTAAGCAATGAAGTCATGTTTATAAGCGAAAGAAAAGATGTCGTATTTATAAAAATAAGTAGTGAAATCGCATCTATAAGATTAAATAATGAATTAACATCTATAAAACTAAGCAATGAAGTCATATTTATAAGACTTAGCAATAAAGTCCCGTTTATAAGATTAAACAATGAAATTTATTCATATGCCGTCATAATCACATGATGAGAGCAATTATTTTTACTTTGCAACAAATCATTGCACGAACTACCTAGAGCCGTACTAGAAGCAGCGGCTTTAGGCAGTTGCTTAGTTGCCGAAACAACGTACTAGATTTTCAATAGACAACTGCCTAAAGCGCTGGGCTGAAGTTATGTGAGTGTGTCAAAAAATGGCCGATTTGAAGACTATTATTCATCTAAAATAAATAAATTTGCTTGCCCTCTGTTAAATGCAATTGGTCGGATTCTTATTTTTTACATTACGCTCTCTTATTTATTATGGTATTTATAAGCTGCTTAAATAATATTATGTACAAACATGGAAACTGCTCATTACCAATCATTTCTATCGTTACCTTCTTTAAAAATAAAGAAGAATGCAACATGTATGTTGGCGTTGTACATAGCAGACCATTTGATTTATAGGCACGAATTTGGCACAAATGTACTTTAGAAGACGGGAATGTGCATCTTAAAGCGTTGTTTCCTTTTAATTTCAGTTAAAATTTTAATTAACTAAATTTTAAGCAACATGACTTTCATTTGATGTTTCCCATAATAACTTTCTGAAAATTGTATTGCACAAAATAAATTAAATATACCGTTTTAAAATATCAAAAAATTATCTTTTTGGTGATATTAATTTGTCCCCCCCCCTAAATTAAGACGCGATCAGAAAATATTTTCACAATGGATTTCATTATTGCACTGTTATTCATTTCAATTTCATCAAAATATTTAATCGAGGAATATTTTTCAATTGTTGAACGCAAATGAAGAATGATTCTGCTAATTACTAAAACAACTTTCTCAAAAAGTGAAATTCAATTGTCGTAAAAGGCAATGTGCAGTTTCAAATAAAATAATCAGACTGTGTTTTTTTTCAGACTGTGTTTGTAAAACAATCAGACTGTGTCAACAATTTTTAACAGCACTACAACATTATGAGACTTGACTCCATTAAGAAGATTCATAATCCAATGCTTAAAAATTCTTTGTATTGGGAATCATGAACATCAAGTAAGATAATTAATTGAAATTAAACACATTCAATATTCTTGGAAAACCAGCTGGTTGTTAGAGGCACCTAGTTATAAATAAATAAAATATATATTTAATTTCATTTTTGAAATACATTTTCACTAAATAAGTTCAAAGTTACTAAAGTGGACTTAAAAGTCAATAACATGTTGATTAGATAAAAATGCGTTGAAATATGAAACTAAATTGACCAAAAAAAGAGGAGTCTCCAGATGTGCTTACAAAATGTTTTAAATCCGCCACAGCTCTACACTGTACTGTGGCGTCACAAGAGCTCGATTATCAAATAACTAAAATAAACAACTACCTAAGGACCCTGAAATTGTTTGTCCTTTTTATAATATTTTTAGAGTTATCTAATTTTTGTTTTGTTTTCGTTTGTTTTACAAAAGCAATCTTCTGGAACTTTTTCAAATTAAAATAGTCTATCAATTAAATTTCTAAACATTATTTTTTCAATTAAAAAAAAATTCGGAAGAATGCAGTCTTAAATTTACTCGAAGTTGGTTGACTGTTTCACAAGACAACAACTCTGGTCAAAGTTATATTAGATTGTGTTAAAAAGGTTTTGAATTAATTTTACCATTTTGTTTAAAATGATTTTTAAATTTAAATTTTTTGATACTTGAAATACTAAAAACCATCTGTTTGAAAACAGCCAGCAATTAAGTGTCTTGCTACTTCAATTCATCGTAATATTTTTTTTTCTTAATAACTACTTATATAAACTTTAAATTAAAATTATAAAAAAAAAATCAACTTTTAAAGTTTAAATGAGTAAAAGAGCAGGCTGAAGTTTGCATTGTCTAAAGAAATTTAGGACTTAAACTGACCTTAGACGTTATATTTTTATTTCTCTGCAAGATAAGTTATGATTCTTAAAAAATAAATGGTGCAACGGATTTGGTGTGTGCCAACTGAGCATAAATAGATACCATTATTGGAGAAATCATCATAGACTGACTACTCCGATCAGCCCGAAAACATACGGAAAAACTTGAATGACCGGACTGCCGCTACAATAGTTCTGACAGGAACTGTGGTTGACCATGGCCATGACCGACCACGGTAAAACCCTCCCCTAGAGAAGTAGTACATCCCGTCATCGATGGGAGGTAGCCATCTCCACAAGTTCGTGTACCCTCAAGGGTGGTGAGAACCAACCACCATACCGGAAGCTTCTCATCCTCAATTACGAGGTGCCCTCCCAGAGGGTCCATTTATTGGAGAGATAATCTTGTGTAATGTATTTCCAAATTATATAGTCTATTTTAATAAAAATGTAATTGAAATTCAATAAATATTACACAGGAAACCTGCAGTAGGAGACAAATCTAACAAGTCTAACAGAAGTCCTTATTGAAACTCGGCACATGATTCGCATATCGTTTCATTCCAATCGAATCTAAAAAATGATTAATTGATTACTCTTATATTAGTATGGCTCATTCCTTCTCCTCCCCCCTAAACTCACATGACTTCGAGCTCCTTATATAGTAAGATATTCAACAAATCGAAAGCAGACATGAAAATATATTTTTTATTGATTTAAAAATTGGAACTATCACAAAATATTTTTATTTTTAATAATATTTAATCGATTAGTATAACATAATTTTATTCGAATAAAACCAGTGAGAGTGGTCTTCTCTAAACTTTCTCAGGCATCCCCTAATAAATTATTTTCCCGCCTTCTCCTCTGCATAAAAATTGGGGGAATCATGGGCAAAGCTGTAAACTTCACGAATCCGCACAGTAGCATTTTGTACTTTGGAATATAGTGAAGAAAACCGAGTTTTCATTTTGAATGCTTTTTTTTAACTGTTTGAATCCGAAATTTGACACAGAACTACGACAACACATTAAATTTCATTTATCTAAGTCGTTCCTTTCAGAGTTTAGAGTTTTATTTCTGTTTTCAAAGTTTTTCAGATTCACCTTGTTCACGATCAGATAGATATCATTCCAAAAATGTCTTTTTTTTTTAAACTCAGGAAAGTCTGTATTATGGAGCTCAAGGCCAAATTCTTTAGAATTCTCCCACCCATATGGGAAGAAATGCAATGTTGTGTTTTGAAAAACAGTTCCCCATCTTAAATCCGGAGATCAAGCTTTCCATCAAAGGAAAGCCTGAACGCAGGAATTTTCATCTCTAAGCGTTTTACAACTTAACTATATCCATATGACCTTTTGTATTTGCAACGTAATGTATTTGACACCCCATTCTTCTCACAAGAAACTTCAATGGTTATAAAACATCTCCCATTCGGCAGAAATTGGATCAATAACCTGAAAAGGGTTAGGCAATTCAGCAACATGGTGTGGTTTGTCACGAACAAAAACATACAAAACGATCTGCATGTTGCAGTCTTGAAAGACTTCCATAGGAAACTGTCAAAGCCCTTCTTCGAAAAATTCTACAATAGCGATAACATCGCATTTAAAGAAATTGAAATATAAGACCCATCACTTCCAAAGAATGCTATCTGACCTCGCTATCTCCTACATGTCTAAGACATGACTTTAGTTTTACCACCGACTTGACTCTGGACCGAATTTGCGTAAGTAATTTTTTTTCTCTCGATTTATTAACTAATTGTTATTCTATAATCCCACAACTTTCCTATATATATTATATAGAATATCCCATTTTATATCCCACAACTACTTACTAAGTAATCTCAATGCCATGCACTCTATTCAACCGTTATGTCCGGAAGGTAAGAATCTTGAATTAAAACATTCCGTGACACTCCCCTCAAAGCGACAACACCAAAAAGTCAAAATAATTCACAACACTTCAATAAGATTATTCTGGTCCTTTTCAATAAGTCTTTAGACCTAAGATGTTTCACGGATTCCTTCAATGAAAAAATATAATCCTGTTCCATAAAAAAGGCTTGCTTCTTCATATCAACCTTCTGCCGACAATAGAAATAGTTCTAAAGCAACTAATAACTGAGAAGACTAATCATGGGTCTAAGAATAACTCCAGATTTACCGTAATCATGAAACGGTAAAAGGAAAAACAGTGAATATAGCATCCAAGAGCTCATAAGCAGGATTCAAAGGAAAGATGGTAGCAGTCATTTCTATTGATTGAATATTCCTATAACTTGCAACACAGAGCAAGTTTGGACGCCAGCATTTGTCTTGACAATATCAATTGACCCTTTCAGAACTTATTCCAAACAGCAAAGTAACACTATTGATCCCATAGGGTTAAGACAAAAAAATATTTTTTTAAAAAAAGAAGGGGCTCATAAGGATCGTGAACTGACCAATTCTTGTAGAATCTTGTAGCGAATGAAGTAATAAAACAAGTGAAGCTGGAAAACGTACATATTCAAGCTTTTGCACTGGTGATCGATGAAGAGACTAAGAATATCCTTGAAAGAGACGCAACACCCAATTCAATTCATTATGCGTAAAAAATCTGCTAGCCACTTTTACTGAAAAGCAATACATTTAACAAAATGGCGAGAAGCTCCCAAATCTCATGGAATGATTACACCATCAACAGAATTATATCTTTAAATATCTAGGAATCCACTTCGATAATTAACTCAAATGGCTGAATCATATGAATAAACAAGGAGAAAAACATCATCAAAACAAACGCAGCCGTAAAAGAATCACTGGAGGCTCTTGGGGAATCTCTCAGAAACTATCTGTATTAAATGGTAGCTAAGAGCATGCTGGCCAATGGATCATTAGCGAGGTCATTGAACCCAATATAGAATGGAGAGGAAATCATCTGCCATTCATAGGTTATTCTTACTGCATATATCAAGAGGCTATCGCACAAACTCTATAGCAGCGTTACAAACAATACTAAGTATTAACATCAATATGTCGATTGAGAATTCATATTGCTCCAAATATAAAAGAGATCCAAAGGCAAAATCTGATCAACACAACAGATGATAACTGATTGACCTTCTCATCTTTCAGAGGATCTCGATCCCATCTTAATCTCATTGGTAGATGAAGGATTAAACATAATCCAAAAAAGCCTCATTAATATTTTCAGAGATGGGAAATTAAGTTGCAACTATGTTCTACGACTGGATCAATAGCATCTGGTCTTGCCAATGGTCTACTAAATTCAGCAATAAGTCTTTCAAGTTGAACTTACTTACTGCATTTCATGAAGCAGTTAAAGATGCATTTCAGTACGCAAACATCTTTAACTCTTTCACTACTAATCAAGCCCAATCCGGCCGTGTAAGTTCTACACTATTTGGCCAATTTCTTTTCCAAACGAAAAATACAGAATGTAAAACGAAGACTTTTTTCAGTGATAAATTGCTTACATTCTGCACCTCCAGTTCGAAACAGAAACCGATCATTAGTATAGAACTTTTAGGACAGTTATTTGTAAAAGGCTTAAAATATATGTCGACAATAAAGTAAGTATTACAGTGTCTTCGAATTTAGAAATTACAAACCAAAGTGTGAGAAAATATTTAAATTCCTCCATACAAATTCATAAATAGAGAGTCTTAATAGATAAAAGCCCATGCAGGCAAAGAAAAAGTAGACGAACAGGTAAAAGACGCAATGCGAAATGAGAAACTAAATATATAATTCGTTTCAAAACACCTCTTCCAGGAAAACAAGATTGAGGAATGGCAAAATATCTAGGAGCAACAGCGAAAATTTTATTATCATACCTTCAGTTAGTCTTTGCTGGATTAGCAAGGATGCTAACTACTTCTTTTAACCATGTCTCTGCCTACTTCAAAAGATCTGAATCACTGATAGTCATCAAAGCAATTTAGACAGGATTGACACAACATTTCACTATGATATGGAGTGCCCATTATAGCTATCATGACATATGAAGAAAGCAACACCCAAAAATCGAACAAGAATAGCTCAAACAAGTAACTAACAAGTTCGAACAAGTAGCCAACAATTCTTCAAGTTCCAAACAAAAATAATACAACAATTAAATTTATTAGTTACAATAGAGCTTTATCTGCTTCACAGCAGCTTCTGACTTTAGAGTGCGACAATTCTTCAACACCAATATTGTTTCATATTCAACAACCGAGAAAAGAATAGCAGCCCAGAATCAACATCTTATAATTGTATGTACAGTGGAAGACGGCAATCCGAACGTCTTTTTTTCTCCTTGACATTGAATAGATTTCGAAACCTCTCAACGATCGCCAGCCACGAGACAACCGCCTATGCATAAAACTGCTACTGGATTCCAGAAACATTAATTGCACATCTGCCATGTATATCAATTTTGCCCTGATGCAGTACAAATAAACCAACTAATTACATTTGACTTTGACGCTAACAAATAACGAAACCTAAACATATCAAACAAAGATGAAATCACTAATGTATGTGTATGTAATCACATAATGTTTTTAGATGTATGATTTCTAATTAATTTAGAATTAATGTCAATTCAAATACAATGATGGCTAAATACATCTCTAAAATATAAATAAAAATTTTAAGAAATTTTGAGAAAGAATAAATGGCAGCTGAAGCTTTCAATTATTCTCTTATTATATATATTTTTTTTCCTTCTCAAGAAGGGGGAAAAAATGAATTGAAAGTGTGCTTACAAAACAAAATGATGATGCAAAAATTCATCACTAATGACAATTTAACATTCTGAAAATTATTTTAAATCATATTGGTGATTTTTTTTTAAATTTAAAAAGTAATTTAAAAAAATTATGTTTTTGAAGTGATTGCTCTTCCAAATACAAGAAAAATATTTTATTCTTGTATGCTAAATGAAATGTACAGAGGTGTAGATAACATTGTTTTCGACAGTTTTCATTTCAAACAAGAGAATAGGGATAAAGAACAAACAGTAATGTATGAATTTAAGTAAATCTCGATAAACAAAATAGTCTAAAATATCTTCTATTAATGTTAGCAACTATATATTGTAAATTTTCTTACATACATTTTACAACAATCTAACTTGATTCATATTATGAAATGAAGCAAAAATAATATAAATATTCATATCGTAAAATTGTTAACTTTTAACATTCATAACACTGAATACCCTTGTTTAACAAATTGCTATTTTCAGGCACATAATATTATTTGCTGCATGTTAAATAGCAAACACAAGTATAAGCAATACATCAAAAATTAAGTGAAAAGAAATGTCATAATTCTATTTTAAATCGTTAATTCATTTTTATGAGTTAAAAAAGGTAATAAAAAAAAGCTGAATTTTTACTAATGGAATCATTTAGCCTTTCAATTAATCGTCATGCACAACATCAATTAACTGAACAAAAAGCCCAAGAGAATTTTGCATAATATTAACACACAATACTTTTTCCAAAATATATATATTGCATCATATTTATTAAAATGTTTTTGAAAATTTAACTATTTAATTTATATATCATTGTTTACTAAACATATAACAGTAGGAGAAAGAAACAAAAATGATTAAAAAAAGAAGTTTAAAAAGAAAAAAAGTCATAGCCAATTCCATCAATATGTGGATTGTCTTACTTTCAACTGCATTTTATATCTGTTCATTGTACATTCATTAATATCCAAAAATACCTTTACATAGATAAGCATTAAATATATTTTTATGTAAACTAATTTTAGAAGTTTACAGCACTTTTGGTTAAGAGAATAGCATTACATTTTATTTCATGTAAATAGTCTAACTTTATGATTATTTGATTGTTTATTCATAAAATATATTATTTTTAATAGAATAACATAGCAGGCACATTACATATACAGAAAAATGATTACATTTGAACATATACTATTTAACACATAACAAAATGAAACATTCCTGAGAAATTATTAAATGCAAAGTACACAAGTTCCCATAACATTTTTACCTTTCCAGTAAATTATAAATTTCTTAATATAAGAAATTCATGTTGAACAAAGCATTAAAAACTCAAATATAATGAATGCAAAAAACTGCAAGTCATAAATAATCCTGTAATATTACAAATCTTCCTTTACCATAAGTATTACTGAATTTTTAATACTTACAAACACAGACTTACAAAATTTTAAGTACAAATTTATATTAGAATTTAAAAAAAAAATGTAAATTTATACTTGCATAAAATTTTATTTTTCAAGAGCAAAAATCTGAAGATCTATTAACTGCATGTATCTGACTAGAAATATTGAATAAATAAGCATCTATGATTCAATTCCTACAAAAACTTTGTTTCATATGCATCATTTCTACTCTTTCAAAGCAAGTGGTAAATTATTAAATGACAATAAAATAGAATATTGTAAATATATATCTCTCTTTAAATTTTAATGAGCTACATAATTGTGAAAGTCAAAATGGAAACATAATTTTTTTTATTAGATATGTTCTTTTGTTGTAAAAGGGAATCAAATATTTATTTATTATTATTTTTTTTTTAGCAATTGACCTCCTCTCCAAGAAGATCAAACTTGTTCCCAGATGTTGGAGCACCGGCACTATCTTCACTGTCAGCTTCATCATTCCTGGAATCATCATCGTCCTCCGATTCAGAATCACAGTAATCCTCGATGTCCTCGCTCATTTTCAAAGAGTTCAATTCTGAAGAGATGCTAAATGTGTCTTGGTTGTCATCTGAGTTTTTTCTTCGATACGCTTGAACTGCAAGGATTTCCCCTAAACCAGGATGTTCTGCCCATGCAGCTAGAAAAATGATTTTTAAGAAAATCAGTGTTGGAAAAGAAATTATAATGGGTTCTTACACTTTATTTCACTTTGTTATTTATTATTACGAAAATGATATTGGAGAACAGTAATAATTAGCTATCAGAATAACATCCTAATAGTTTCCAGTTTAGCATTATTATAGCAAATATTTTAATCCAAAAATCAATTTTCTTTATAGAGATCCGATAGTTTTTTTCTTTTATTTTAATAAGTTTATTCCTAGTTTATTTTATATATATGTTGATAAATGGCAAGTAAACATTTTTATTTCTTTGAGTTCAAAATCGATTGCCCTTGGAATTTACATAAAAATTTCAAGTAAAACTGATATCTTACATCAGTTTTATTAGAAATATTTATTTGAAGTTAAAATAAAACAGATTCACTCTAGCTTTTCATTTTTTTTTTTTTTTGAAATTTCATTTGTTAAAATATTAGTTTAAAAAAATAAAAGATGTAACAGACAATTTAAAACAGATATTGCCTATTTTGTACTCCCTATATATAGTTGTGAATTGTGGAACTACCACTTTAACCATTGAAACATTATTAGTTTGCTATTAATCTTTTACTTAGAATACATTACTAAAAAAAAAAGTTAATAAATTTAACTTACTATCTACAGGAAGAGAGCTAAAATTTTAAAATAATAATATATTTCAAAGCATTAGACATAATTTCACTGAGACAGAGATATCATATATGTACAGACTGTTTGAAAAAATTAATGGATACTTTTGTTAAATTTATCATTTTATTTAGCATTTAACTCTGATGGATATGACATCATTAACACGGTGTGTGTTAATGATGGTTAACCATAACCTAACCACACGGTTAACCTTATGTGTTAAGTCTCATATTATTTACACAGTTGCACGTTTTCGTTACTGTTAGATGAATATGTACAACTATGGGTTAAACTGAAATTAACTATATTTATGAAGGACAAGGCATTTTTACAAACATAGATTTTAGTAAATAAATCTGAATAAATGTAGTTATTTTTTTAATTTTAAAAATCAGTCACAATGACTTTTATTTCAAAAGTTGCTTAAAAAGCAAATTATTATTAACTCTTAAACAAACAAAATTTTAAAGGAAGCAATATTCAAAGTTGCATAGTATTTTTATACTGATATTTTATTGAATATTTAACCTTTCCATTCATAAAAAAAAAAGCAAGCAAAAATTAAGATAATTTTGAAATTACCAAATTAGAAAAGTTTATATAGTTCTTCAAACTACTGAATACACCATAACAATAAGGTAGTTTCTACATCCTCAGTGCTAAATATTAAGAAAAAAAAATTATTTTTATACAAACGCCATAACATACAATAACTTGTTTATTCTCCAGAAATATAAATATCAATAAATAAAAGGAATGTTGATGTTTGCATCCATTTTAGTTGGCAGTTGAGTACTGCAACAAAGCACATGTCATTGCAAGTTTTGAATATCAAGCAAGAACTTTATAACATTAATAATCCCCTCATTTATTTTATATCAAGGAAAGAAAATAAGTTTACCTTTTTCCTTTGTATAATTTGGTGGATAAAAAGCTAAGCATATGGTGCGACCGTCCAATGCCATTCTAAGAATGTTATTAGCTGCTCGATAAACATCAGGCCTAGCTGTTCTGGCTGTTCGGAAACCTCTTTTAATCGCCCATGCTACAAAATAAAAGTAGAAACAGTAGAAACTTTCTTTTTTCTAAGAAATATTAAATAAAATAATTATATATATACAAGTCATTAAACCAATACCAAAAGCAATAAAACAATGCTAGCTAGACACAACTTGGACAAATATTTTCTGTATTTTTCAATATATGACAGTATTTATTAAATTTGCCTCATTATAAAAGTAAATTATATAGAAACTGAAATTAATGTCAGTATAATTTGGAGTGCTAACAGTTAATTGAACCTTTTCAACCCTTGGTACAGATTATGTATTCAGATTTGTTCAAACTGTATTTTATCATGCAATGGATACTTTCTTGAAAATTATCCAATATTTCATGAAGTTAAATTATTTAGAATAGTGTCCTGTTTTCAAATTACATGAGAGCTACTTTAAGGACATATTATGCCTCTGTACATGATTAGATAAGGAGGAAAGCATATGAGATACCCTTTCCTTTCCAAATTTCCACACCACAGGAACAGAAGGATGTTTCATTAATGAAACAATGCACCAGATAGTAACAAATCTTTGGCATAATTGATATTGAGTGTTCGATCCTTTGATTTTGATATTAAAAAACTGAATACATATATCCATGGTGTGGTTATATGTTATATATATATATATATATATATATATATATATATATATATATATATATATATATATATATATATATATATATATATATATATATATATGTCCATGCCGTGGTTACATGGATACATATATCCATGTAACCACACCATTTCATCTACTAAATATATCAAGAGAGAAACGATTAAGGATTCTTTCTAATACACTTCTTTTTTTTTTTAAAAAAAAAAGATAAATTTAGCTACCTCATATGCAAACTCTTGTATATAAGTGGATAGTTTATAAAAAGCTCTAGCATCATAATCATGAATTTAAATGTAAATCAGGGGTGTTTGTGGGACCCCAAAAAATCCCCTGAAACTTTTACGGACTTACTACCGGCATTTTGGAGTTTCGAGAAGGGGGGGGGGGGAGAAATGAAAAATTACAATTATGAAGTATTGAATGACCTAATTATGAAAGTTCAATGAATTACTTTTTTTTGCAAAATTAATAGCCATAAATTTTCAAACATATAAACTACTACATTTTATGCAAATATTTTAAATTACCTGAATTAATTCTTTTAAAAAAAATTATCTAATTTCTGCTGCTTTTTTTTATTTTCTGATGTTTGTGGGCTTGTCTTTCTTTTGTGGTGAACTTCATAATTGCAGGAAGGTTGGCTTTTATTTTCCTCATTTACAGTTGAAGAAATTTCCTCGAGAACTGCACATGCAGAGGTAGAAGCAGTTTGCTTTTCTGCTAATGTAGAAGGTTTTTCAGAAACTTTTATAGGTGACTCATCTGAAATACATGTTTTTAAGTCCTCTTGATATGTTTTCCAACTTCTGTTCATATTCAGTAAGAGATCTTTGTGAATTGGATCAGTCATTGGATTTTTTGAGCCATATTTTTCACATGAGGTTTCTTTAGAAGCCATTAAATCATATTTAATAGTCTGCACTGCATCTAGGGAATCAATCTTAAGAGAGGTTCTATAGTCAGTGACAAGTGTATCCATTAAGTTGAATGCACTTTCCACTAATGGGCCATGGAAGCAGCTAAGGCAGGCTTTGACCAATTTAGCCAATGTAGGATACTTATAATCATTTGTGAAATCATCTTTTAAATTAAAAACTTTAGACCAATATTTATCAATTGTACACTTGACTTGATTTCCACTTTCATCAGATGTGTAGAGCATTTCTTTGGTGATATCAATATCACTCTGGTATAACCTTATTTCAGCTTCTACTTTTGACTTTTCATTATCACTAAAAATATGGGACATAAAAGATGATAATTTTTCAAAAGCTAATATTGTACTGGTTTTACCTCTTAGCTCTGGATCTAATGCTGTAAAACTAATTAGATATGAATTTTTAAGGGGTAATTTCTGTTTCATATGCTGAAATTTCAAAGTGAAATTCTCTTGCGTACATAAATAAAAAAATATTTCAATAAGCGAAATGAAAAAGTTACACGTGCATCAATAAATGAAACGAAAATTTTACACAGCGGAGAAAAAAAAGTTGCGAAGCGATCAATAACAAATAGCTAATACAGCGAAAAATCCCCCTTCTCTACTTATTGGCGCCACGCCAGGAGAGATAAGACCTTTGAACCCAGAGTCACGTTATCGCACATCTGGTTGAACGAAGTCTCTCCCTTTTTTTTTCTGCCGCGCCTACTTGCCGAAAAGAATCCAGAAGAGAATGTCCGAGAACCGGGGGAATGAGTCATAACTCGCAATAAGGAAAGAACAAAAAAGAAGTTTTTTCCCGCTTTTCACGCATTATCACTGCCTTTGGAGAAAGAAAGGAAAAGTTTTCACCACACACACTGACCTTGCGTTTTCTGCTTTCAAAGCAAACAAAATTACCCAGATCAAAATAAATAATTCATTATTATTCCTACTTCCTTTTGAACGACGATCCCCGGAATTTCCGGGTATCGAAGTTCAAAATCCCCGGAATTCCGGGCTTTCCCCGGAGCACAAACACCCCTGGTAAATTAAATTTTCTAATTAAACAGTTTAATTAGATCAAAATATTGCAGCAAATTAGATATTGACACTATATTTGAAATATATAAAGTATTATATCTAATTAAACTAGAATAAAACAGAATGAAAAGTAAAACATTTTAAGCATAAAGAGCATTCCTTGAGAATTATACTGTCAGATATTTGCAACAATTCAACATCCTCATTAACTATTTGAATGCAAAGGACAATTTTTAGATTAATATTTTGAGTTTGCTTAACTATCTATTAGTATTCAAATTATAGCAAATTCAGAGAAATTTGTTTTTGAAAAAATGGAGATATTATTCTGATCAGATGTTTTTAATAGATAATTTAATTTTTCATTTTAAATAATCTTTGTAATTTCTACTTAAAACTTAGATTTTATTTTATAAGAAAACACAGCTTTTATTTTTTAAAAAAATGGAACGAACCAAATTGACTGAGTGATATTTTTTCCTTAAATACGATTGATAACATATCTTATTATATTTCTAAATTAAAAGCATCTTATGCTTACTGAATCAAAAATCTACTTTATTTAGTTTATTTAATACAAAAATGTAATTGAAGAAAGATACAGTATGAAATTACTTTGTAATATGTATATTCATTTATAAACCACTACAAGTAACTAAAAAAAAAAGTCAGAGTTTTTAATTTTGAATTAACATGCACATGATTTCAATATTGTTTTAATGTAATTTAATAGAGTTAAGATATCATATATCCAAACAGTGAACATAAAATCCAAAGAACAAATAGAAAACAAAATATTCATGCAAAAATGAGAAAATGGAAGTAAATATAATAATAGCAATTAAGATCATAATTTCCATTTTCATTTTAATTTTTTAAAACTGAAATTTATATTTCAAACAGAACCTTTGTAAAAGAACCAGATTACAGCATAAAAACAAATTACTTAATATAAATTCAAGAAGTTAAAAGGGATATCAGTCAATCAAAAATCAAAGAATTGTCATTGTACTCAGAATATTAAATGAAGAAAAGCAGTAGAAAATGTTTAGTAATCAGGCATTTTCTACTTTGATATCAACTGCACATTTTGCATAACATAAAGTGGCCTAAAAAGGATTGCAGAAAATAAAGGAATCAAGATTTAAAATCTATAATAGAAATTTATTTCAAAATTCTCTATGGTTTATTTCAAGGGGTGGGGGATTGGAAAAGGTATATAATTTATCATGTTTCTTCTTTTGCTTTTAAGATTTGAAATTGAAATCACAATCCGAAATAAGTTTCTCAATGACAGATAAATTCACTGATAATTAATCTTATGCAACATCTAAATCCTTGTAAGAAATGTCATAATTGTGACATTTATTTTTCAAAAACAAGGTAAAAGTTCTTAATTATTTTAAGGAAGAGATTCTCCATGAATACATTTGCTGTTAAGCAAACTTCATTTTGCATTTTTATACTACTTAAAAATAATTACAATGCAAGAACATCTAAGATTTTCCTATTGATAAACAACCATAATTTATATTTAGATGCATCTGTTGTAAAATAGTTTTTAATAAATAAAATAACTTAATTTATTCATTAAAACATTCATTTAATACTAAGTTAATTCTTTAAGGGTATATAAAGAAACTGATCCTAGTAGAAAAATAAACGAAAGTTATAGATATTAACCTAACATAATTTTTATTCTAATGAACATGATTTTCGCATGCATTGTTTGTAATATATTAACATGCCTTTTATTTCTTTTGCTGAATAATTACTGCTTTTAAGAGGGAAATATCAAAAACAATTAAGAAACTGGTACCTGTCAATTCTTCCATTTCTAAAACACAGACAGCTATGCAATATAACAATCTAACATTATTCATAGATGTGTGGAAATGTTTTTAAAAAAATTGGGGAAATGGAAGAAAGCATGCAAAGATGCATTAAAAAATATTTAAAAGAATACCTTCACAGATGTCATAAGCAGACCATTTTACTTCTTCTGCAGATTCAAAATACTCCAATTCAGGATGTCTAATTTTTAAAACTTGGGGAAGTTGAACTCTTTGACCTAAATATGTGATTGCAGAATAGGGTTCACGTAGCTGAGAAATTGGATAGCAACCCATAAGAACCTATAAAATAATGAATACAATTATCTATACAAAAGACAACAGAAGTCCAATAAATTATATAACAAAAAAAAATTTGTTAAAAATAAAATACTTGGAAAAATATGTAAATCAATATTATTCAAAAGCTATTTTATTTACAGCTCAGAGTTCTTCCCTATAAAAATAGGGCTTAAAAAACAAGATTTCTGTATTTATAAGTTTGTTGGCTTACTTTTTTAAAAATTTGCAATTTAAGTTTTTTTAAAACAATATTTTAGGATTAACAACAACAGATAACTGTAATTTTACTGTATATACAAAAATTAAGGATCTTTCATTCGAAAAAGAATAGGCTCTAATTTTTAGGTTAATTTTGACATTATTTCCAATTAAAAATTCCCTTACTTAAAAACCTGACTATTTTAGATTTGTTTTCAAACTATTTTCAAGATACAGCTAAGATGACAGTAGAGAATACAGAAAGAGCTAAAAACAAGTGACAAAAATATTGTGAAAAATGATGAATCACCACTAAATTTAGATATATTGCTCAGTTTAATTTGTCGATCCAGCATTATGTAGAGTTGTGATGAAATCTAAATTCTCAAATACTCTAAGCAATTAAGAAAAATCAAAGACAGAAATAAAATCTGAACATTTCAATAGAAAAATCAGTTTATCAAATATACAATCTAGATAGAAAATCTTCTGTAAATTTATATTAGAACAATTTTGCATAATTAACAAATATTATACAAAATAAATAACTAAAGATGAAAAGATTCAAATAATTTAAATAAACAAACTCTTATTACTTCTTTTTAATACTTAGTATTATCTTACATAATACACTATTATAACAGATCTTTAAAAAATAATTTTTAAAATAAAACAAAAATTAAATAAACATAGATCATTATCTAGTTAAATAACAATATATCAACTGATGAAAATATTTCACAAATTAAAAATTCATGATAGAAAGAGAAAAAGTCCTTTCTTACTTGAATAGGTTTAGGAACTAAGGAAGGAAACACTAATCCTGGACAATCACACAGCCTCACATTTTTAGTAAGCATTATCGTCTGAAAATGCTTTGTATGCCCAGGAGTCCTGGATACACTAACAACCTAAAATAACAAATAAAATCCAAATATTTTCTTTGAAAAATAAACTTATTTTATTTTTCAGCCTAGCAATTGTAATTTTTAGCTAAGTTACGTAAGAATAAAAGTAAAAAAACAATGGAATTATTACGTAAGAATAATAATTCCATTTTTTTTTTATCGTAATGATTCTTTTCATAAGTTTTTGTCGTTAAATTTTTTCTTGTTATAACGTAATATATGCATTTGTGATTAAACTTTTAGAAATGTTGGATGTTTCAAACATTTTTTAAAAATGAATTTATAGTGAAAAAAATGCATCTTTCAGTGGATCAAAAAAGCATAATTCGTTTTACGGATTTTGAAATAAATATTTTTTTCTATAAGTTCCATAATGTAAATAAAATAAAACAAAGTATTTTTGCTTTAGAGGTGAATACATGTGAAATCTTAAACTGATATGAAAAAAATAATTTTTTTCAAGTAATCTAAGTTACAAAGAAAGAAAGTTATAAATTTAAACAAAACTGAAAACATTTTAGGAAAAATATTATAATAATACACATCATTTAATAAGAAATAGAAAAGAGTTCACAAATGTACAGAGGATATAAAGAAGCAACTTTTAAATAGGACATGTTGATATAAACTGCTGTTTTAAAACAAATAAAATTCTATATTCTTCACTTCTGAAGCATTGAAAGATTTATTAAACTCATGCAAAAACTCAGAAAGCAGCCCATTTTCTTAGTTCAATTTAATGCATGCACAGAACATAGCTGCTTACATAATAAGTAAGTTAATATGTAACTTTAAAGACATTAAGTTACATTCAGGACAAAAGATAAATCTTTAATCTGAGAAAAATCTTTAAGGGGCAGAAAAGTACCTTTTATCTTTTCCTTTAGGGCAAGCTGCAACCAAAAACGTGTAAATTAATAATCTGTATAAAGAACAGACAACTTACCTTTTTACCACAGACAGCATTTAAAAAGGAAGACTTCCCAACATTTGGATGGCCTAGATAAGAAAATAAGCACTATTTAAAAAATAAATTATAAAATAAAAATAAAACACGGAGGAATTTATTGCACATCTAATAATAACAAGCTATCCGAAGACAATGTATTAATTTAATTACATCTTTTTATGTTCCAGAAAATATAATTAACCTCAAAGTGGGATTTCTATTTCAGTAGCATAATAACTTTTCAAAACAAATCATAAAAGTATCAACTTAAAAAAAAAATACTCATTATATATTTTTTTGAAATAACTTCTATAACTTTTGAATTAATAGTAATTTCTTTATGAATAATAGGTATTATCTTTTAGAAACAAAAATTGGAGAAATTTTATTTTATAGATTAAGACTCAAATTGAAATAAATGTAAAGTGTGAGAAATTACATTCAAACATTTATAAACAATAATTACAAAATATATATAAAAAAAAATCCTCACTTATTCAGAGTGAAATTTCTGTAAAAAAAGAATAAAATTAGGACTCTCAAGTAAAGAACATAAGTTTGCCACACTAACCTACAAATCCAATTGTGAGAATACTGTCTTTGTAACGTTCCCCTTCATAATAACTGGTATCATTCTTCTCACTGAGAACTTCTGAAGCTTTGATGTGTTTGCCCTCATCCTCACTATCAATTTCAGATTCGCTATCCAAATACGTATCTCCACTTGATCCGATCTGTGCTGCTTCGGCACTGATTTTCTCCTTCCAACTGGACAAATTTACTAAACAAAAAAATTAAACTAAATGAAAAATTAGGAGAAAAAAAAAGCTAAACTTTTCTAAAACATGTTTCTGAAACAATTTAAAGAAATATGTAAAATACTAAAAGCAATCCATAATGATAAAACCATATTCCTACAGATAATTTAAAAAAAATTCTTAAAGGTCATTATATTTTTTATCTACATTTTAAATAGTAATCTTTTATCAACTTCAAGAATAGAATAGTTTGATAATCTGACATAAGAATTGTACTACCAATACTGAATAAATGGATAGAGATAATATGGAAAGAAAAAGTGGGAAATAATTTCTACAAAAAACAACCTGTATTATATATATATAAAACCTAATATTTTTATGATATTTAGTATTTTCAGATAAAAGCAGATGTTTTTTAAACAACAAAGTCACTCTCTATGCAGAATGCATGCTTGGTAATTTAATAATACATAATGAGATGTTCTAGTTCATTAAATAATACTTTTGTATAATATGAAAATGAGCACAGGATCAATGTCTTTTCTAATGATTTTGTACAATATGAAAATGATTAGAAAAATGAGCACAGGATCATCTGTCGAGTTCATTCATCTGGACTATTGCATTTTTGAACTATAATGTTTATATTCTAATAGTAGACATTTAAGACAGCTTTTATCTGGATTTTTATGCATATCTCCATTATTAAGATGGTACATGGAAATGGATGGAAATTACATGCATCTATCTCATTGCATTTTTGTGCAAAATTGACACAGAGGTAGATAAAATATTTGCAATTTAGATATAAAAAGATTAATTAAAATCAAGGTCATATTTTTTATAATTACATCTTACTAACATTATAACAGGTAACCATTTAAAGAAATAATGAAATAAATAATAATACATCTTTAAATTAATTGCAACTAATACAATATTCAAATGAATATCTAACCATGTACATAATTACGATTGGTACAAAATCATATTTTAATAAAGTACTATTAATAACATATCTTTGAATAATTTCCAATTCCTTTTTATTTGAAAAGAGAACAGAAATGTAAAAACATTGCTTAAAGAATCATTCTACAGTTATCATATGTCATGTGTTTAAAATCAATAACCCTCATATTTGTCAGTTCCCTTGTTATTAATGATATAATTTGAAATGAGCAAGCATGCTTTTTTTATATGACAAAAGCAAGGTTTATAATCATCATGGTAAAAAATTAAATATTTGCATAATGTTAACTTAATAATGACATAAATTAAAACAAACATATATAAGATTTGTATAGCATTTTAATATGTTTGAGAAAATTTGCATAAAAAAATAAAAACAGAAAAATGCTTGCTAATATTGTTTTTATTAATTATTATTTCTACAGATATCTTGTGTCTCTGTCTTTTTTCTATCATAAATTTTCTATTATCATCACATGAAAAATCCAGCTAGTTCTCAAGTAAATCATTTTTTATGTATGATTTAGAATACTCAATTGTAATAACAGAAATAATTATATCAACAGATAAAATAAATATAGTTATAATTAAATTACCTTGTTCTCCAACAATATCTTCGCATAAATGCAAGAGCTGTTTAGTACCAGTAATAGCCATATGTAAATTCCCAATTCTGCGACCTAAAACAATATTAAGTTATAAACAGAGGAGATTGGGAGGATGAGAATAAAGCAAAGAACTATGAATTATTGCTTTACCTCTTTTTCCTTCTTTCAGAATCATACCAGCATATGATGCAAAGCACATAACCTTGAGCATTGGAAAGTGTTTCTTGAAATATTCTTGCCAAGCCAAAACCAAGGGAGCAGGAACTAAGTCAACTTTATTGAGGACCAGAATCATATTTTTCTTTAAATCCTTAATAACATAATCATACAAGGCAGGAGAAAAGTGATAAACCTAAATGCAAGGGCAGAATATATATTTTTGTCAAAAGTGAAACAAATAGATAAATGAATGATTTTTTTCTTTAAGTAATGAGAAATTTCTTTTAAAACTGCTACAAATTAAGAGCTAATTAAATACAAACATTTTCAGCATAAACATTTATATTTTTTATGTCAATAACTAAATAAAATATTTATGATTTAATAACTTACTCAATATCATAACAAAGCTTAGACAAAAAACATAAATTATCAAATATAATACAATGTAAATGATCTTTAAAGATCAAGTCTTTTAGTTTTCAAATATTTGTCAATAAATTCCTAGAAGTTTTAAAAATCTGAAAGATTCTTGTTTGTAAATGTAATCTAATATCCTAATGGAAATGGGATCATCTGAAATTCATAACATGAAATTTCTCTCTTTTTAACAATTATTTTCAATTTTAAAAATATCAAACATAAATTATAAGCAAGCACCTTCAATTTTTTTCCCCCTTCAGTATATGGACAAACATCAAAATGCAATGTCTTATTGTGAAATTCAGCTTAAGGTTTAAAAAAAGGTCCTTTTTTTTTTGGATATTTTTTTTCTTTTTGATGTCAATTTCTGTTCTTTCTTTCTTTTCTTCTTTTTCTTTTTTGAAAGTCTTTTAACGACAATAATCTAGAGGTATGTCAAATAACGACTAGAATAATACAATTAAGATTTCAACATTATAAAGCAGTTATTCAACTCATTTTTAAATTGAAAAAAAAAAAAAAAAAACTTTTTAACTTAGCAACCTTTTTTAGGAAAGTTTATTATTTATTCCAAGTGGTTTCAGAAAATTTTATTCGCAAATTGATTTCTTGTTGATTGTTGAAAACAACTTATGTAATATAATTGATACTACATTAGTACAAAATAAAAGCATTTAGTTATAATGTAGCATTATTAAGAATGTAAAAAATTACTCACAGGATATCTTATATCTATAACTTGTAAAACAATATCAGAAAATTCAACAACTCTCCATAATTGGCGCCATGTTTCCAAATTCATTTCAAAATGACTTAAATCTTCGTCCCCAAATTTTGCTTCTAAATTAGCAATGTATTCCTACAATATAATAAAATTATTCATGAGTATCAAATATATAATATATTTACGACAATTGGAACTTGAATTTCACTTTAAAATGTTACACACACACACACACACACACACACACACACATATATATATGCAAAGCATAATCTCTCTCTCTCTGTTTTATTATTATTTTCTCTTTTTTATTAAAGGAAGCAAACAGTAACTTCAAAAATTTTAATTTCAAGGTATAATTATTACATACATGAGATTTTTTTTTTAAATGATGCAAAATTGATAATTAATTTTTGTTTCTTGAAATGGATAAAGAATCGTTTGGAAAATCAAATTTTCTATTGAAGCAGATAAGGAAATTGCAAAATTTATTTTTGTGCATTTTAATTTGTAAAAGAACATAATTCTTTGAAAGTATATACTGTACAAACATGGACAAGCATGGATAAGAGAGTACATGGATGAAATATAGTTGAAATAAAAAGAACATTTTCTCATTGAAAGGGGGTTTTAACTACTGAAATGGACCGAGAAAGCATTTACAAAAGTTAGAAAAAGCTCACTGAAACTCTCATTCCATAAATAATGAACCAATAATTTTTTTTACTGAAAAAGCTACTGCAGCAAAAAAAAAAAAAAAAAAAAAAATCAGGAATAGCATTTTTTATTTTTTAATTTAGATCTATAATGAACATCAAACAATGCATACGATAAATGAAGAATTGAAATTTTTGATCTAATTGCGAATAAGTTATAGAAATTAAATTGCAAAGAATAAAAATTACTTACATATTATTTGGAGACTGATTATATGCATTAACAGTTTACACTGTTAGTTCATATAGTCAGTATTTGACTATATTTATGTTATCTCCTTTTTTACACTTTTAGTCTGAAATTTGAAAGATTTCATATAAAAAGTCAAACAAATGATTTTAAATGAAAGTTATTAAAAATCAAGATCTTGACATTTCAGATATAAATAAAAAAAATTTTATATTACCCAAAAATAGTTAATTTGACTAAAAGAAATATATACAACACAACAAAATTATTCCAGCATATTCATATATTTTTAAAGACTAAATGGATGTATTAAATGAAACAAAGAAATAAAATAAAATTCTTTTTTTTTTTTTATCACAGTAGTGGAATCCAGTCATCTTTGAAACATTACTCAATAACTGTTGAGCAAATCCAAATACTAACTACTGTATGCTTAAAAAGTAATTTTTTTATGAAACAAGTATAATGTAGCAATCACACAGTTGCTAAAAACAAATATTGACATCATATAACACTATATTATTTCCATGCAATTCAAATACAAAGTGAAAGAGCATTTTTTTTCATTTCTGATTATTTCATAATAATCAGTTTTCCTTAACTAAGCATTAATAACAAGAGTTGTATGCTTTTTTCTAAATAAGAATTTCTCACATTCTTTTTCATTACCTTCATGAAATTAAAAACATTCCTTCAAAATGCATTTAAGTTAGGCTTTAGAATCTTGTTTTGAACTTAGTAATTTACTTGCCAACAACAAAGAAAAAAAAGTCATTTATCAATCTTTTTCATAACTTTTTTTTAACAAATTTAAAATTTAATTGCCAATCACTTTTTACTAATATTATTCTGTTATACTTAATATTAATTTGTTTCCATTTAAAACTCTAATGAAGATTATGCAAGCAGATAAATACATAAAAAGTTACTGATAAATGGAAGGCTTGGTTATAATGCAGAAGCGAGAAATGCAAACTTACAGAAGAGAAAAATCAAAAATCGGGGGGATGACTGCCTAGTAAACAATAGTGGGTCTTTTATATTAGAGGTCAGATTATAACATTTCTGCTTCCCACCTCTTATACTTAAAATCACAAACTCTTTCTTGTTGTATCAAAATTCTTCGGTATGGTAACTTTTTGAAAGGATTACATTTGGACTTGGAATGCATTTTGACTCATGTTAAGTTAATTGAAAAGATTGTTAATTTTAAAGAGCATTCATAAAAAAATACTTACCCTAAAATATTTTTGCTCTCTCATTTCCAACTCTTCTTTAGAAAGGGAAAAGTCCCAAGGTGGGCGCTTTGGCATATCAAGTTCGGAGCCTTCAGTGAACACATCTTCATACGAAACTTCCAATGTCTCCTTAAATTAGAAATAAAAACTTTTAATTCTTAGAAATAATATCAAAATAAAATATTTTTATATTCTATAATAATATAAATTATTAAATTTAAAAAATTAATTATTTGTATTCTTAAAACTAATTTCTAACCAATTAAATTCAAAATTCACTTTAGCTTCCTAGTTGCACAAGGTCTTGGCTTTTCTACACTTTTTAGAATCTCATTTCTGCAACTTTAATTTTCCAGTGTAAAGCTGCAATATCACATGAAAAAACAATAGTTAAAATAAATCCTCATTCAACTAGATTTCAATAAAATCTTCTTTTGAATCTATATGAACTTTAAATACATCCCGTATTCTTTTCTTTTTCCACTTTTTTAAACACTATGGTTACTATATTGGTTAAATTATTGAATTAAATTAATCATGAATAAAATAAATAACTTTTAAAAGATACTAAAAAATAAATCTCTTGCTTAATCACGAAGAATAAAGCTATGACTTCATGAAAATTTATCTCCAGCTTATTTACCATAAGTTATAAATAATAACACAAATTTTTTAGTATAAAATTGATGAACATAACAAACTGCAATAACATTTAGGTTCTTTCACCAATAGCAAAAAACTGAATAAATGCTAGTCTATTTCAGTGCTTCCTTTCTGTTTATTTAATTTAAACTTTATTTTTAAAAAATGAGTAATTACTTTATTTTCAGAAAAAATTGAGAAAATCCAAGTAATGAAAAAAAAAAAAGCTTTTCCATCTCTTCCATTATTAAAATATCTGTAAATGAATTACTGCAATAGTTCTACTTTTCTTGTATATATTATATATATGTAAAACAAAGATTTAAGAATTAGCTGTTGAGTTTTTCAAGGATTTTTACTTTTTGTAGTTTCAAAGAAATAATCCAATTTTTAGCTTTTGCCAACATTTTGCTAGCTATAGAAGAGTATGGTGCAGCTTACTAAATGAGAAGACAGAAAGCAGAAAACAGAGATTGTAAGAATGTATTATGACCTTATACAGTTTCAGAAAAGAATTTGATGATTCAGTAGTAAAAATAATAGTCAGCGTAACTCAGAAAATAAAAGTTATATTGAAGCCAATGTTTGAGTGATTAGAAAATTATTTTAGGACACAATTAATTTCAAATTATTCCACTTTCCTCATTTCTTAAGCTTTGTATGACAGCGTGTTTTTGCCATCATAAGATTTTGGAAAGATGGACCAGTATAATAAACAGGAAAAACATTTTTTAAACCCAATATGAAAAAAAATTATTTAAAAATATAACAAAATAATAACTAATGTATAAAAGTTCAAATTCAATAGATGAAATAACACTAAAAACCAGCTTGATTTAAAAAACAATACTAAGTGTATGATAATATAAAGTATTATTTTACAAAATGTTGTAAATTTTTAGTATTTTATTGAAAAGAAAATGTGGTCACATTAGATAATATGTTTGAAAAAAAAAAAATATTTTTTTCTCAAACATATTGCAAATTAAAAAAAAAAAAAAAAAAAAAAAAACTTTTTTTTAAATTTAAAAATTTACGAAATTTGCATTTTTAAATAATTTTCTAAAATAAATGAAATGTAAGTAAAATAATTTTTATCAAAATATATAAACAAAAAAGAAAATATGTTAAAAAAAAAGTGAGGGATATTTATTAAATACAAATTTTTAGAGACAGTGACACTCCAGTGATGGAAGTATCATTACTTGAAGAACAGAAATTGTCTACAAGTCTGTGTTAAAAAAAAAAAAAAAAAAAAAAAAAAAAAAAAAAAAAAACCCTGTGTTTTGTCCTATACATCCACCCCTGCCCCCCCCCCCCAAAAAAAGAGACAATGCACGAGGCAAACCAGGTTAATGTACTGTACATGGGTAGTGATAAATAAAACTTGTAATTAATCATTATAGACTGATATTTTATGAACTGTTCTTTTTCACAGATTATTCATGACTCAATTTGAGTATTTCTGAAGTATGGGAATTTCTTAATTAAAAAAATATATATAGTTTAAGTTGGATGGTTTGTCAAAGAATTCTGTTTATTAATTTTGTAAGATATTTCAGAACATTGTTTTATTATTTCATATGGGTCAGAAAAAGCAAGATTTAATTTTTTTGTATAAGGATAGTTAAATTCCTCATTAACATAAAAAATACATGAATTAAGCTTTTTCTCCTTAAAGCAAGCATTATGTCTTGTTTTATCTATGCAATAAAAGTTTATTGTGTTTTGTAAAACCAAATTACAAGCTTCTTAAATAGAATCATAATATTCATTTTGATTAATAGGAGAACCATAAAATAATATGCTAAACAAATATGCTGAAGTATGTTTAGTTATTGAATAAAGGGTTTTATTATAATCATAAACAACTTCTACACGAGACTTTAGTGGATGGGGAATTTACTTTGCATACCCTTGTATTCTAATTAATAAAGATTGATTAATGGATTTAAGTAATGGAGGCTGATGAGCTGAAATTAAATGATCTTCATATTATATATATATATATATATATATATATATATATATATATATATATATATATATATATATATATATATATATATATATTAATCTAGAAGAAGTAAACACAACACTTTTATCAGTTAATAATCTCAAAGGAGTTTGAATTTGGAAAACTTGTTTTGAAATATTAATGCAAGTTATTCAGAATTCCCTTTTTTTGATGGAAAAGCCCATACAAGCCTGATCACATGGTCAATTACTATATGCAGAAACTTGTTTGTTAACTGCAGAAGTTAAAACTTCATAACAACATCAACATAGATGCATTCAAAGGGGTTACTTGTGAGAAGCACCTGTTGTAAATAACTAAATATTCTTTGTTTTCTTTTCTTATTAAGTTGGCATTCAGTACAATATTTAAGAAATTCAGAATTATAAGAAATAAATATTAAGCCAGCAATATTGAAGAGTAATCAAATAAATCATTTTCTAAATACCAGGATACTAAATTGTTCATGAACTTTATTTAATAATATAAATCTTGAGGAGAAATTTGAGATATTTGCAGAATAGCCTTAGAGGGAAAAGGTGTGGTCATAGTAATTTCAAGCATGGGAGATTTAAATGCTTGCAGATAAGATAGAAAATATTTTGGAGTTTTACAAGATTTTATTGAATATTCCAGAAAGACTGGTGGATACATTCAATCATTGAAGTTGAAATTCTATTTCTTCATTATACAGATGATAATGTGGCAGCTTTTTGTAAAACATGAGCTGAAACAGGTGTGAATTTTTGTAATGATTTTTATTTTTCATAACTATAAAAAATAATCTAATTTTTAACTTTTGCCTGGATTTGTTTGTCCAAGCAATGGTGAGAGCATGTACAGCATACCAAATAGAAAGGTAAAAAGCAAGGAAAAAGAGACTGTGAGAATGTATTATGATCTTATACAATCTCAGAAAAGAATTTGTCAACTCAGTGTTTTGATTCCACAGAAAGCTCAAAAGTTTGAAAGACTCAAAAGTTAAAATTTCAATGAAACTGGAATTTGAGTGATTAGAAATTATTTTAGAACATAAGTGGATCAAATGGAAATAGAATTTTTTTTTAGATCATAGCTAATTTGAAAAATTTAAATATATATTCACGCACAAATGCACAACTTAATACAATGTCAAAGATACTACCTCTGGTACTGGATCAAATGGTTCTTTAGCTAAAAGTAGCCTTTGCTTAACATCTTCATTCTTTTCTTTTTTGAAAACAAGACGATATCTAGGAGAAGAAATTAATATACATATTAGTCATATATATCTGGTGTGTATGTGAGTGTATATATTAATTGAATAAAATTTTGTATATATGTATGATATATTATAACAATAGAAATTCATAAATAAATTTTCGATATGAAAGTGAAAGATTATAATAATAAAAATGAGAAAAATAGAATACGAAAAACAGATAGATGGCCAAATTCTTTTTCCTCGATTATGAATTTAATTTTAAAATCTTATTCAAAGACTTGTCAACAATAGCTGATTTTATAATTGCACGTTGCCTTACAAAAAGCAAAAATCATGTTCAATTTGGTATATCCTAAAGATGAAGTAAATGAAAATAATTAATTAATCAAAAATCTAAATTACACAAATGAGTTACATATAAGAAACAAAGGGAAATTTCAATATATTCATATGTGTTAATAAACTACAAACAATTGTTAATCATCATGCATAGATTACGAAGATATAATTTTTTGACTATTCTTTTAATATTTTCTTTTTTATATAATTATTTGTAAGAGCTAGATAAGTAGTGGGAAGAGGGGAGGTAGAGAAAGCAATACAAGAAGGAAAAAAATCTTATACCAAGGTTCTAAAATATTCACATTATTAAAAATTCATTAGTTACTCATATTTGTTTGTTCACCTGTTTGGATTACGCTTTCCACTAGTGGTTGGTTGTTCATTGATTACATCAACATCCTCTAAACTGCTTCTCTGGGAACTTAAGCTTGAAACTATTGTAGGATCCTCTGAATACAAATTAATAAATAAGTAAGTAAACAAATAAAAATAAATAAATTAAACTGATTATTAAACAATAAAATTTATCTTGCAAGACATTAGTTTTTAATACTGTCTGAAGCATTTAAACATATTAAACAATTGAAACAAATCAACTTAGCGTGTTTAGCTGAAACCATATCTTAAATAAACAACTTTATATATAAAAAAAAAACAAATTTGAAGGAAATAAATAAACAAATGACTCAAATAAAAGAAAAAAAATGACAATATAAATAGTTTTTTTTTCTTTTAAGGGGGGGGGGAGAAGCAATTAACTAAAACACAAACTTTTAGTATAACAAATACTTTTTCTGAATTACATTAAAATTTTAGTACAATTTTATTACTAAGATTTTTTTAAAAAAAGACAAATCTTACTAAGAGAATTGTACAGAAAATCAAGTTTGGCAACAATTAGAATTCCACAAAATTGATTATTACCCTATTTTTTTTTACAAATGTTTTGCTCATGCAAAAGACAGAAAAACAATATAAATTCTTTCTAAAATTTTAGTAAATAAAGAACAATTTTTAACTAAGAACAATAACAGAATATAAGAGGTTACAAAACACAAGGTTTAGTTAGAAAAGAAGACCATTAATTCAGATTAAATGATTTTATAAAACATATCAATAGCAAATTCAAGTTTTTTACATTTCTGAATAAAAATTACTCAAATTGATGCATTCAGAAATATAATAAAATCATAGACCTCTCATTACACAAATGCTGTCATCTTTCTAAGGAAGGAAAAAAAAAAAAAAATTACTTTAAAAGAATGATATTTCTTCACGACACTAAAAAGTCAAGTGCAAGATTAATTTGTGTTTTTATTTTGCTTAATTATTATTTTAATTTCAAAATTGGTTCAGCTATTCTAATAACACATTTTATGCTATTCCAAAAAATAATAAACTACCACAAAAACTAAATTGAAAAAATTCATTATATATATATATTACATTACTTCAGATATTTCTTTCTGAACATTAACAATCAGAAGAAAACAAAAATTCAAATTTAAAGTAAGTTATTGCTGCATTATTTTCAGTAATTCATGAACTAAATTTCTAAATGTGGTAATTCATACTAAGCAGAATAAAATAAACTACTTTGCTAAAATTTTATCAGCCTAATTTATTAATTCAGTATATAAAGATGTTTGTTTCAAAATATTTTTCCAAAATTTCTTGCATTCAATATGATCATTTTGCAGAAGTAATTAATAAAGAAGTTCATAAAAAAAGATATCTGGGAATTTAAAAACAAAATAATATTGAAAAAGAGAGAGAAAATAACTGAAAACTATCTTGGGAAGACTGGGTACAAAACGATTATCAATATCAGATTATTTATCTTGTTAGTAGCACAAAAATGACTGTTATATATAACATTAAATCTACATATGCAAGAAAAATTGTTTAGTTTAGATTATACATCTTAAAAAGTGGATTTAAGACTAAGAACAAACATGTCATGACAGGCTGACAAACTTTATAAATATTCATTTTTTTCCCATTTAAATTTCTAATACGAGATTTTACTAAACATCTGAAAAGAAAAACAATTATTAGCTAGTATTAAGCCTCCATTTCTACTGTCATACAAGTGCTAGTAATAGAAAAAAAATTAATTAGGTCAATCTAAACATTATATGCATTTTTTTGTTTCCAAATGTTTAATAATATAAAAAGGGTTTAATATTAATCTCTTCATTTTTAATTTGTTTGCAAAAAAAAAAAAAAATGAATAGGATATTTTTTTAAAAGAACTTTCTGTAAAAATTTCTTTCAGAAACAAAATTTAATAACAAAATTTCTTTCCTATTAAATTCCATATAAAAACATACTTAAAAATAATTAATAGCTGTTAGTTTATATATGACAATCAATTCACAAAGAATTTTTAATGGCAGGAGTTATAAGCGTTTTCATTCTCTATTGACTAATCTTGTTAAATTACATTATGATTATATCAATAATAAAATGATAATAAATGATACATTTCTCTTGATAAACAACACCTTAAAAACTGCAAGAGAGAAAGTTTTTCTGCATTGAAATTTAATTAATCGGTTTCATATTAAATAACATATGGAAAAAGATATAAAAATGTTCTCACTTGAAGCTAACTTTCTTTCCCTCTTCTGCTGAAGTTGTAACTTCTTCTGTTTGGCACTAAAAGGAACTTTTCGTTTTCCCTGTGGCATTTTTAATTATACTTAGGATATTACAAACAAGGTAATTTTCACAAAAGCAAAATACAACACTAATTGTGTACACTTTTTTTAATAACAGTTGACAGCGAACTTTGAAAGAATTTTTTTTTTCTTAATATCTAAAAATACAGAAATAATAATTTTTCGATTTAAACACAGAAAAACTATTTTTCTTTAATCAAGACTTAGGATAAACAATTATTATTCTCACACACACAAAAAAAAAGGAATAATCTAGATAATAGCGGTTTGATAACTATGCAGATTCAAGTATTCAAAATTGTAAATAAATAATACTAATATAGGCATAGTTGAAGTTAACTTTTTAGATATTTACGATATTGTCACAAACATAAATTTTTTTTTAAAATTTGAAGTTTCACTTTTTGTATCTGTTTTATTTTTTCTCGAAAATGATTGATGAAACTATTCAAATATTTATTGTACGATACATTATGCAAAAAAAAATGCATATATATATATTTTACATTTTAATAAGTATTCTACTTAATTTTAAATTTTCAAAAAATTTACAAGATACTTAACAATATCAAATAAATAATTTTTTTCGTTACTTATCATGAAGAAAATTTAAACAGCAAAAAAAAAAAGCAAAACAAAATTTAAACATTACTTGCCACCCACTTATTGAAACTGTAACCGTGTAGCAGACAAATTCTATTTCATGAAGTTCTTGTTTCGAAATTTTTGTCTCAGCTTAAATCGAAACTATTTACTTATGATCAATGGAAGTAACATAATTCGTGCACATTTCTATTAATAATATAATACTTGTACAGTTAAAGATAGAGTTTTTCAAAACAGAAAATTATTCAGAATGACAGTTTGTGAACCTATTTAAAATAAATATGGAATTCCCTTTTAATTTAGACGATATTCTTCCAGGAAGAATAACTGTTTTAGACAACAGAGATTCTTTTTCGAAACTAAAAATATATGACTTGGCTTTGGGACCTGATTGCAATAAAGAAGGAAGTGGAAGTTGGTCGTATACTCAGTCTTCTAACGCACCATGGGATATAAAAGTTAAAAAGTGAGATTCATTTTATCATCAATGTAAAATTTTCATAGCTTATTATTAATTTCTTTGTGAAAAATATTGAAATATATATATATGTTGCAAGTATAAGCACAAAAGATATTTACTTTTCACGATGAGTAATTATATGTTTATGTGGCTCGTTATTATTTTTTTTGTCACTCATTATAATGATATTAATTTGTTTTCACTATACAAAAATGTAATAATCTTAAAAATTGAATCTGAAATATTTTTCAAATACTTTGTATGATCTTTCAGTTTCGAATTAAACAGTGAGTTAAGTTTTCATAAGCAATGGAAAGTTTATTAATCATTTTTAGGTATGTTGTATCTTTGTATCAATATACTGAATCTGAAATTGTAATTGTTCTCAATTAATAGGAGAAAAGAACGTCTAGAAATTGTGCTTGATGAAATAGGCATTGCTTCTGCACAAGTAAGTGAATTTTTGTGTTCTCATATAGTTCATTGTTTTAAATTTCACTTAATACCTTCTTAAATCTGGATACAAAATTTTTTTGTCTAAGCATTTATGATTACAGCCTTGCAGAATTAATTTCATTAACCATTATTGTACTATTTCTTAATATTGATTTTGAATTTTAGTGAGATAGAAAAAATACTATAATATGTACTTAATATGTGCTAAAAATTACCATATTGAGGAAAATACCATAATATATAATTAAATATCATTGTATATTCTGTGTGACCCATGAATAAATGCATTAAATTATTTATTGCTTCTCAAAACTTAATTTTTTTTTTGTAGATATATATTTGCTGTTGGGTGTAAAAATATTTTCAAAAATTTGATTTTAAGACTAAAGTAAAATTTAAATCTTCATAATTTAATATTTATTGTGAATATAACGATCTATGACATCTATTAAATACAGGTTTCATTAAATCTTTTTTTTTTCTTTTAATATTAATACTTGTATGAAGTTTTTGAAAAAGAAAGAACTATTTAAGATTTGAAAGCAAGCTCTTTTTTATTGTATTTCCCTATGTGTATTATATTATTTCACTGTATATTTATCTCCTTTTTTAGTGTCTGAAAATACTTTTGTAGTCTTTAACTTTGCAGTTTAAAAAAATTAATGAATATGTTAATCTTAGATTTATGAGTAATCTTAGATTTTAAAAATATTTTGAAGTAGTAATCATAGTATCCAGTTTGGTTATTAATATTGCATATAGATAATAGAAATATGATAATTTAGAAAATCCTGTTTCTTTAGTTTTTGAAAATTTTTCATTTAGCAGAATCTTGGATTAAAAAAAATTTCCTGTTTTTTTTTTTTTTTTTTTTAATAATTTGGCAGATATTTTTGATTGAATGTTGGCATTTACAAATTAATACTAAAATTCAAGTCCAATTCCTATCATTCATTTAAAGCAAAAAATCACTTTTCCTCAAAAAAAAAAATTATATATGAATGTTTAATAATCTCAAATTAACTATGCTTCAAAAATAATTTTCTAATCATTCAAACCCTATCTTCCCTGTAAATTTAATTTCAGTTTAGTGGGCTTTTAATTTTTTCATGGAATCAAAATGTTGAGAATTCTGAATTCTTTCTAAAACTATATAAGATTGAAGTTATTTCTCATATTCTGTTTTTTATCCTTTCTGTTTATCTACTTAGTTTGTTGATTTTCTTTGCCATGGTTTGGACTAAAAAATTTTGAAAAGTGATAAAATTTAGACTTTATTCATGAAATTGTAAGAACAAAAGGCATTTAAAAAATCAATGATGACTTCTTCAATCTAAGTTTTACAAATAAATTCTATAGGATTTTAATATGTGCAGTGGGAAAAAAATCCCCCTTGGAATGTCAAGTTTATTGTATGACTGTGGCTGCTAATCATTTTGGAATATTCATTTCTTCCTCTGCAAGATTTTAAGTCTCCCATGCTTTATTTAAGTTGCTATGATTTTATTCTTTAATTTGAACTAACATCCATGTTTTTATGTTCTTTTTTTTTAATAATTTATCACCAGTTTGCAGATTATTAATTTTGCATCATTTTGATTGAAACTGTTTATGTTAAAGTTTGAAATAGGAAAAACATAATTAGTGCAGCATAACTTGCATATTTGTTCTTGCACCATAAATCTTCAAACCAAATTAAAGTTGCTATAATCCTGCCTCATACCATTTAGGCTGTTGTCCGTTAACAATAAAAGTACATTGCTAGTTTATAAAAAAAAAATCTGAGGTGTAAGGTGTAATGTGGGTTATCCTAGATTTGACTTTAAAAATAATTCTAATATGTTCGTATCTGTGAGAAATAATATCCTATTGTACCATTCTTCCAAAAAAAGAAAAATGTTTTCACCGTTTCAATGTTTGATCAATTTTAAATTTATTTTTTCACATTGCCATGCTATGATAATGACCTATTGAATTTAATTAACCATTTTTTTAACAAACTTGAAAGTAAAATGGCATGTGAACCAAAAGAAATTTTTACATAATTCTGAAAATAAAACATTGTAATAATATAACTATTGTAATAATATAATGTCTATAATAACTTGTGTAATTAATAAATCAAATTCTTTGATAAACAACCCACCCAATTTGTACATGCTTTAAATGAAGATGCTTCCATTCTCCAGAAAAACTCAAACTCAATCAAGAATAAATTATGAAATCTGTGAAAATAAATAATAATAATAAAAGTTTAAAACATTAATTTGCTTATTTTTTTCCCCTTTATTTTTAAGAAACAACTTGTTCAAAATTTATTCCCCAAGGAGGGCTGATTCTTACTTGATGTGCTCTTTGGTGTTGGTCAAATAAAAAAAAAATGTTGAATGACAAAATAGTTGTACCAATCTCCCTGCGAAATATACCAGTACGATTTGCATCATGCATTATCTCTCTGGGGGAACGTATGGGACAAAACATAATGTCTCTTTTGCCAAGACTTATCAACAATTCCTGTTCTTCATATAGTAATAATAACTAAAGATATTTTTGTCACTAGTTTTAAACCAGTTGATGCATATAATACTGAACATTTGTAACGAGAAATATTTTCACCTTTTTTTTTCTTAACTGACGCTGACTCTTTTTGCTTACATATTTTACTATTTTGTTTATTTTATTTATTTTTGAAAATAGTGAATTTTTTTTATGTGAAAAAAAAATTTTAAAGAATTTTTTATGTATGAACTGTAAAAACTTTTTTAAGAACTGTTTTCAAGCTTAAAACTGTTTTAAAAAAAGTTGACTTACATTTACTCTTATGTGACCGCTTTTAAATGAGCTCAAAACTCAAGCATCTCAATAACAACAACAATAATATTTAATTTAATCCTACAGTTATATGAATTTTAAATTAAAATATTTCATAAAAATGTGTTTGTATTGTTAAATTCTTTTTTCATGCTATTTATTCTTTACATTTGATTTTTTTTTGTCCATTTTTTTTAATTACTTTGCTTTATTTTTGGAATAATTATTTGAAGCTATTATGAATGATCATTCAAGTTTTAAAATTAACTAAACAGATTTTCTAATTTACTACATCTTTACAAAATCATGGGAAGGGGCCTAATTATTATATGAGGCTTGTAGGAAGGGGCATTGTAATTATCTGGTATTAATTATGATCTAAGTATAATTTCTTGATCACTCGAACCCTATCTTCCCTATAACTTTGGAATTGTGCTGGTTTTTAATTTTCTTATAGAATCAAAACCTTAAGATTTGTAAATTCTTTCTAAAACTATATATGATCAGAGTTCTTCCTCATGCTCTCTTTTTCAACTTTTCTTCTTATCTACTCAATTGCTAGTCTGCTTTCTCCATGGCTTGAACAACGAAGTCTTGGCAAAAAGTGGATTATATCCATAAAATTCTAAAGAATAAAAAGCAATAAAAAAACTTAATGGCTGCTTATTCAATCCTAAGTATATATATATGTATAAACTAATTTAATTCTTATTTAATTTCCCCTTTCTTAAAATTCTTAAATTAATCTATGTTACTTTATTCCAGAATTTTCTCTTAGTTCCTGATCCAGTTTCTATTTTTTTACTTAATTATTCCCAACATGCACTCTGAAAAATTCCTTTTGGTTTTTTGTCCCACCTCGTCATGAGCAAAGGGATAAGAATGTCCGGTGCCGGTGAAGTATTTTCAAAGATATCTAAGATTTGTTATCCTAAGTTGATATGTGTTAACAAAATTCCTATCAGAATCTCATAATAAAAATGCTAAAGGGAAGAATTCTGGTAATTTGTTCCTGTATTGTGATGTGAAAACAGATGCCTTTTTTATCATAGCTTCTGTGTCATACAAGTTATGCCTCATGGAATGAAATAAATTGAAGTTAAAATTTCAAAAGATCCTTCTTTTTTGACCTTTTATATGCAAAATTATGTTTATGAACATAACGTATACACAGATTAACATAAAATAAGCTGTAATTCTCGTGTTTTATTTTAATAGGCTCAGGACTTGCACTCAACAATTACTACTTTTAAGAAACTTATCAGCTCTAGCCAGCAAAGGATTTATACTATCAGAGATGTTAGTGAACCCAGGTGATGTATGTTTAATGAATTAATTGAAAATTTTTTAATTAAAACTTTTTATTATAAATATTAAAAAAAAATCTTTTTAGAAGGATCATTGGTATGCTTAAAGTTGGAACCAAACGATTGTTTGTTTGTGATGATGCTGGAGCTTATCATGAAGTGGATCCTCTTTGCGTTCTTGATTTTTATATCCATGAGTCCAAACAACGATGTGGTTTCGGACATGAATTATTTGATGCTATGTTGAAGGTATGGATTAATATAAGTACAATTGTAATATGCTATTAGTGCAGAATAAGAATTTTTACTAATATTAGAATATTTTAGTGTACTTCATTTTGCTTATGCCCTCAATAGCAATTATTATAAAATTTATCTTGTGATTAGATTTTGTAAAATACAGAATCAGCTTGTTTCTCTCAAAACAATGAGTGCTAATGACTAACTGAAAAATATATTTTTTATTTTGTATCAAAGTAATAATTTTATTTTCTTATATCCCTAAGAAAATTTTGTTAGAATTTGTTAGATTTAACATTGTTAAGAATTACCAATTCACAAAATTTTAGTGAACTTTACAACGAAACTAAACTGTACACTGTTTTTAAGTTTAGCCAAAAATTTTCATTATAGTTTGTTATTACTAATACTTGAATTTATTGTTTATCTCTCATTTTATTATTAGGCTGAAGGACTAGATCCTGCAAAATTAGCAATTGACCGACCATCTTTCAAATGCCTTGCCTTTTTAGAAAAACATTACAACTTAAAACAACCATCAAGACAAAATAACAATTTTGTTATATATCCTGGTTTTTTAACAGACAGACTTGGTAAAGTAATTTATCAGATACTATCTTTATTGAAATCTCTTTTTTAAATACATAAAAAAAAATTTAGAAATTTATTCAAATCATTAAATTTATCATAAGAATTTTTTGTTTTCTTTTTTGTTTTATTTTTTTAAAAAATTCTTTTCATCTATACTTCTTTGCAAACATCCTTTAAAAGATAGGTTTGGAGTTCATTCACTAACTTCATGTATATTTCTTGCTACAAATGATATTTTTTCATCACTTGAAGATCTTGGATGAGATCGTATTTAGTTTTATTCTGAAATTATATATTTTAAACCATTTTCTATTATTTTTTTTAAATTTCAGTTTTTAATAATTTTTGCTTTATATCTTTTTAGTTAGCATGTTAATCAATTTTGTTTTATGGTTTGTTTATACATTTTTGTTTTATTTATTTTGTTTTATACTGTTTTTTTTCATTTTGTTATTTTTATTTATAATTTCATTCTGCAGTTTCAAGGCCACCCATATTTCTTTATAGTGAGAAAGGTGAGCAGTTTATTAAAAATATTATTTTGGATACTTTTTGTTTAAATACATTTACTTTTTATAGATTAATTTTAGGAATATATCTTTTGCAATGCTGATATGTGTTTGGAACAATCAATATTAGAAATTTTTTTCATTATATTTTCCATAAAAAAATCATTCTAGGAGAATTATTTAAAATGTATGCTTTGGCACAAATTCGGTTTTAAGTAGTTCTAAGTAACTATCTGTTTTGGATGAAATTTATCAAGCCCTTGTATGTAATTGTAATTTGAATGGGAAAAAAAAGGTGGGCTTAAATGTTGCCGTGCAACCGTTTCTTCAGTTTAATTTTTTTTACTAAGAATAAATTTTACATGAATAATACAGGTTTAAAACTACCTGTTATATCTTATAAACGATAGAAGGTAGTTTGTTTTATTTATTAGTTGTACAGTTTTTTTTTCTGATTTTTTTTTAAAGAATGCTGCAAAAAGAGGATTTTGTATATTATAATATTTTATATCAAAGTAATATTTCATAAAAGATTATTAAACATGAAAATATTTTCAATCTAGGGAATGCTAGATATATAAATTAATTTAATATAAATTGGGACACTGTTTAATTTCTTTTTCTTGTTTTGTTTCTATTAAATATTTTCAGGCATCTATAACTGAACTCTCTTTGTATAGTAATGTATTTTATATTCCATAAGATTTAATTTATAATTAAATTCTTGTATTTGCACTTTTTGTTGATATTTTATGATTTATTAGCAATTTAAATTCAGTTTTAGGAAAACAGTGTTCCAGCTCTACAAAGCAAAAAAATAGTTTAATGGATGCAAGTTTAGTAAGTTCATTTACATTTTTTTGCTTTCAAATGGAGTGAATAACTATATATAACTCTTTTATGATTTGTGCTGTTAAGTAAATGCTTTGAGTTTGTACTGTTTCTGTATATAATTTTATTATCTGGAAAAAATGTTCTACTGTTTTTTTGTTTTTTTTTTCCATTTCTTTTTTGTCTAATTAAGGTAAAGTAGAAATAATTTAGAGCCTCTGTTATATTTATAAATTGTCAACAAGGAACTGTAATGAATTATAAATTGCTTTTATGTTGATTTTAGACAAATTCTGATTCTTTGAATTGTGTGAAAGTAGCAGTTTCTCCAAAGGAGATAAAGAACAAAACATTTTCTTCGTCTACTGGGAGGTACTTATTTTCAGAATATTTCTTTAAAAGTCATAAGTAAATGTATTGAAGTCTGTTACAGTTGTGCTGGGAATAAGGACTTGAAAAAAAAGTTAATATAAAATCAAAATTCAAGCACATGTATTTTTTATTTTATTAAATTTGGGATTTATCTTTTTATTTTTATGATATAGACTTATTTCTAGGGGAAAAAAATTGTTAGGATTGCTATAATCCTATTAGGTACTAATTAATTGTTTTATAATATTAATTCTGAAGTGTGACCCTTATTTAAATTACCATTTTCTAATAATTTGCAATTTTCTTAAATTTGTTAGGTTTTTGAATTGGGATGATACTGAAAGCAATAGTGATTCTAGAAAGAAACCACAAAGTATGACAGGGATAACATGTAGACAAGCAATTAGTTATTGTAAGTAAATCCAAAATATTAAATTTATAATTATCTGTATCTTTGCAAGTAAAAAAGTAGCAAACTTACTGTTTTTTCAAAACTGACAAAAGCAAAAATTTATATAAAATGATAAAATATCTATTTTGTTATTCTTATTTATATAACTGCATGATGCTTTTTGTTCTATTTAATATAACTTTTTAATTAATTTGTTTTGTTTTTATTTGTAAGGTCATTAAGTATTGATTGGAAATTATGCATATTTAAAGTATTCCTGGAGTCATTTTTCTTTCTTGAAATGTTTTAATCACTGTAGCTTTATTTTCTGTTTGCTTTAGAAGAGAGACAACAAGAAAAAAAAATGCAGAATTAAAATATAATGCCATGTTTAAAAGTATTTTTTTTTCTTTAAATTTTAGAACATTAATAGCAAATATACGTATAATTCTTTTCCTATTATTAATACATAAGAAAATTTTAACCACAATCATATAAAATTGTAAATGTTACAAATATGTTAGTTAGTTTGTTCTTTTCTTGTAAAAATATTTTAATGACATGTAAAAACATTTCATTATTATTATTAAAAAACTCAAAAGCATATAATTCATTATAGGTTACACTTTAATTTTTGGTTTCAAAGTTAGTTTTAAGTTCTAAATATTGCAAGTGAATAATTTAATCAAAACTTTTGTACAGGTTGGAACAAAGGAGAAAAGAGTTGGGGTGTAAATGAAGCTCTTCATAGCTATTCTGTCAGTGATGGTGAATCTCATGGCTGGTGCAACAATCCAACAAACTGGTACATGTAATTTTGTAGATGTTTATTTTATTGTTATTGTGAATTTTAATTGTATGTTTTAGTTCTTAATTTTGAATTAGCTGTAATTAATTTATTGGATTACAAATGATGGTATTTTTGTTATGATTCAGTTCGCTATCTATTTGGAAAATCTATTAAGGAGGAAATTTTATATGACATTTTTTTTTTGTGTGTGAAAGAAAGAAAGGAATTACAATTTAAATTTAAACAAAAAAGCTCTTTCTTTTTAAGCTATTTTTAGCCATTATTTCACGTACTCTTGTTATGATTTCTGAAATTAACTAGTTTCTAAATTATGCAATCAAAAATGATGCTAGTTTATATTTTGAAATAATGTTTGCAATACATTAAACTTCTCAATAAAATATTTTATAATTATTTTTATTTTCTATTGGTTGTATTTGATGAATAACAGAATAATTTTTATGATCAAAATTCAATGTTATACTTAAATATTTACAGTAGCATTAAAGTTATAATATGAAAAAAAAAATTAAAATTTGTTCCTTGTAGAAGTTTTATTTAGAGAGGAATAATGAAATATGTTCCAAAATTAGATTATCTTGTATTCTTAATAATAACACACTTCTTAGAAGTATACAGATGTTGATTTTGAAAGTTTTGAAGGTTAGGATTTCCTTTTTTTAAAAGATTAAAATAATTATAATCACAATCATAATTCTATTTATTTATTGAATATGAAAAATTCTTCAAAAATCAACTTGAATGTATATGCAAAACATATATTTCTGTTTCAATGTTGTTTTTTTAAGTCTTATATCTGATATTTAATAATGTCCTGTTAAGATGCATAAGGCATTAATGTATTTTTTTCATTTTGTATCTGTTTTGTTATGTTTCATTTTGTCAAATGTTTTGTCTATGTTTCATTATATCTTTTTGAAGCAGTTTTACTGAAAATTGTAAATTTGTTATAAATGTTTAAAATAAATGTATTTTCAAATTGTTTTACGTGTTTTCTTTCTATATTCAAATTTTATTTTATTAATTTTGCACCGGGAAATAACTTACTAATCTTAATACTTTTTTTTTTCATTAGTGAATTAACTCCTATCAACACTGTATCAACTAGTACTCAGAAAAAATGGAATGAGCAGCTCCAGTCTTCATGGAACATTCTGGGAGTAAAACCACTGGACTATTCACCTTTTTATAAAAAATAATTCAAAGCAATAATACACAAGAGATTTATTAATCTTCATGTTTAGAACTGTGAAAATTTGTGGTTTGTTCTATTTACATATATATTTATATTTTACAGAGAGATTACATGTTTATATCTTAACAAGGAGTAATTTATTTATTTCTATAATTTTTTTAAATCTTATTTAAAATATTGTTATACTAATGCAATTAAAATTGAAATCAGGTTCTAATTTAATATTTTATAAATTTTGCTTGACAGCTTTCTTTTCTGTATTTAATTTGAGCTTATAATAATTTATTTGAAACAGTAATAATTTGTATAATTGAAATTAAAATTCCTGATATATTTTAGAATGCTGATTGATATGATCAATTCACTTTTTCCCCATACATAATTTATATATTAAAAATGTTAATTTAATAAGAATTTGTTAATGTTTTTTTGATTATAGCTATGAAAATGAATAAAAAGTATTTATGGCAAACGAAGTTTTGAACTGTACATTGCATTTTGGTTTGTAAACTTTTTTTGCATACTAAATGAAAAAAGTATTATGTTTATTAATGTATGGTCCATTATTTGATTTTACTATCTTTTAAATTTAATACTAATAGGATGTTGATAAACTATTATTATTTAGTGCCTCTTTGAATTATTTAGGCACATATTAGTTTTATAAATGTTATTGAAAAATGTATTTAAAATTTTATGTTTGTTAGATTTTTTTTTTTTTTTTTTTTTTTTTTTGAAAAATGTGTTATCCCAGTGACACAAAAATAAATTTTATAATTGAACTTTTATATATTTAATTATTTTATATTTTATATGTGATTATTTTTTCTTTAAAGCATTGAACAAATTATGTATGCATTTATTTATGTTTAGTTTGTACTTGGTCAAATTTATCTGGTGCTATCTCAATAGGATTCCTATTTCTTTTGATCAGATTACGTGAAATTTCTTAATATATGTCAGAACAAAGTATAATTTCTTATTTGTTAGAACAAAGTATAAGGTGAAGAATTCATTAGATTTGAGAGAAAAGAAATTTTTTAGTTTTTAACCTTTCATTTTTCTTTTAATTTACTTTCTACTTAACCTTAGTACTTTTTAATTAAATGATATATTTAATTACTAAAATAATAAAATAAGAGAAATTAGAAATAAGAGGTTAAAAATTAAAATGTGAACATATACATCATGTGAATATAGGCTCAGTTGTCAGCTCAAATTCTGACTTCTAACGTCTATCAATAGATTTCACTGTTGATAAATTTTAGCAAATTACATTAAAATTATTTTCATTTTAAAAACTTAGCATTCAAATTGGTGGTTCGTTCATGCAAAGAATGTCATTTATAAATAGATAGTGAACTATAAGATTTTATTGCATTGCAATCTGTAGCATAATTATTACTGTTTATTTCAGCTTGAAAAAATGCGTAGTAGGTAACCAGCATTTTTTAAAATGCTGCACAAAATGAAATATTGGAACTTTATGTACATCTAGTTAAGCATTTTTAATGTTGCTGATAATAGTACTTTTGTAATGCTAAAACTCATTGCAGTATCAAAAACAAACAATTAAGTTGATTTAACTAGATGGATTTGTCAATATTTATGGTTAAGTATTCATTCTCAAATAATATGTAAATAAGCATTTATGAACAAGATTAACTGAAAAAACTATGTAGAAACTGTTAAATATATAATTATATATTTGTTCAAAAATACGTAATATGTTTTGAATCTGATCTCATTTTCTCTTGTTAATTTTAAAATATTTATTTTCATTTTCAAATTATGTGTTATGTTCATAAGACAAATTCAGGGCATCAGTTAATTTTTCTAAGAATATATTTTGGAAGTAACCTTAAATAAGATTCTTTTTAGATATTTCTAAAGGATTCTTCTTTTGAATTACTAAACTGCTGATTGAGTAAGGCTGTCTAACATTACATTACATACTCAAAAATTTGCCTAAGTGAAAATTAGTGGTCTGACTTACTCTAAAGGTTGTACATTTTTATTCTATAGTAATATCTGGTTATTAAGAATTTTATTTTAATTATTCAACATTTTCAGATTATTGATATACCTGCTTTAAATCATTAACAGTAACTTTTATTTGAAAGTATGCCATTTTTTACAGTCCAACATGTTAGTAAGTAATCATTTTATAAATTCCCACTTCTTTGGCAGCTAACTAAATTTTTCATCAGTTTTTATTTATATGATGTAATTTGTGAAACTGCATTTTTACAAATAACATAATTGTTTATTTGTATGTCATAATTAGCTTGTGGCTTGTTTTATTATGCTGAATGCAGTGTTTCTGTTTGTTTATAATATTGTAGTTTTAGTCAGTCTCAGAAAAAAAAAATAGAGCTGCCCAGTTTATTCTACTAATGGTCCTCATCTATGGAAACTAAAATTACCATATTGAAGGTAATAATGAATATTAAAAGGCTATGTGCCTAAAATATCCATAAAGTATTGCTTACATATATAAAATTGTGTAAGCTTTGAAATTTCTTATGGCAACATTCTTTTTTTATTGTAATAAATGTAGATGCTTAAACAATAATATAGATTCCTCACGAAAAAATGATCTGCAGTGCAATTTTAGTTAGTATATCATGATTAAATCTGGAGATCTTTGACATTTTCTGCTATAAGGTTGTTTCTTATTTAGATATTTTCTAGACATCTATGGTTGCATTTTTATTTTTGTGGCCCTTCAAAAGCATTTGTAAAGCTAAAATAAAATGCTATTTAATGCATGACAAAATATTACTGTGAAAATTTCGTGTAAAAGTTTGATTCTTTTCTGCAAAAAAAAAAAAAAAAAAAAAAATTCTAAAGCATTGAAAGTTTTGTCTAAATTGCATATGAGTTTGAATCGCCATAACGCACAAAGCATCCAAATGTTCCGTAAATAAGTTATAAGCATCCAAATAAGTTTTATTGAATGAGTAAAAGAAATAAAATTGAATAAATCTTATTAATATCTTACTGATAAAGAGAAAAAAATTTACTAATTTTTATAATTTTTGTTCTTTATTTCTGCATTTTTTTATCAATATATACTATTTTTATTGCTATTGCTTTCATCTTATAAATAGACAAGAGGTGCTAATCTAATTTATAAGTGCATATAAAAAAAGTAGTAGGTTTAATTCACTGATACTAGTAAATCAGTCTTCTTCTGTGTTTTACAGGTAACTTAGTGTCCAGTAGAAATGCTTTTTGTTTTGCACAAAAAATATATAATTATTTATTTGGAAGTCTTTAAAAAGTAACTTATAATAATCAAAATTGAAAATTTATATTAAAATAGAATTAATTAATCTGAAAAAATTGTAAGAATACATTTAAATGCAGTTTACCAGAAACAAGCATTTCGAACAAGGACTGAAAAGTGATTTTTTTTCATCACATTGAAAGTTTTTTTTATACATATATTAAAAAAAAATAGAAGGTGGAAAATAAAACTTGCTACAAGAAATGCATGATCAGTAGCCTTTAAATGTCAAATGAAAAGCTGTCAGCAATTTGAAATTTGTCAATGCACTCATAAAGGCATTAATTTTGAGGCAATACAGAAATTTTAATATAAAAAAAACACCTTGTCATTGAAATGTGTTAAAATTTTGCATACCCACTTAAAATGGTTTTGCCCATTGATTTATTCCAAATTTTGGCATGTTATCATTAAAAAAAAATTTTTAATCTTATTTTGAAAAATTATATTAAAAATTATTTTTAATGATAAATATTAAATTTGTAGCATTCTTTGTACTTCTATAATAAAAATTTTCAGGTTAATAATTATATTTCATGTTAATAATATTTTTGAAAATATGAATAAAAGTCCAGCACAGTGATTTTATGAATGAAAATATGAATAAAGTAACATTAGGGAGTCGATTTTATTAATTCCTAATTCTCTAATGAACATATTCAGATTAATGATAATTGGTTTTCAGGAATAAATTGTGATGCAGTTTTGAAATTTCATGAGGAAAATAGATTTTGTTATTGAAATTTTGAAAATTTCTTTTTATTTCTATACAAAGACATCCCCTTGTGTAACTTTTAAATAAAAAAAACTTTAAGAGTACATTAATTTCTTTTGTATGATATTATTTTATGATATATGATAAACTATGTCAGAATCAAGCTGGGTAACTTCTTTTTTCCACATCTGTATAGCAGAATTGCATGTTGAAGTTCATTTTGTTATTCATGTATAAAAATTTTCAATATACGAATCTTTAGTTTTTACAGGAGGTTATTTACATAAACAGCACATTATTACCTATAAAATTTATAGCGACAAAGTTTTGTTTTATAATTAAATTTCAAATTTTAAGATGACTTAGGATAATAAGTCCTGCTATATCAGAATTATGAATGTGCAAAATTATCTTGTTTTTAAAAAGTTCTTAGTTAGAATGGATTCTTAGTTAGAATGGATTATTTTTATATTATGGTACTCTTAAGTGATCTGATGTAATTCATATAATATTTGAAGTTAAATTTTTTTATGTGTTATGTGGTTTTTCAAATTTATTGTAAAAATTTAAAAATCAAACAATATTGCATTATGCCTGAAGAAATCTCTAAGGAACATTTTCTAAATTTATGTAAGATTTCATCTTAATCCTAAATACAATTATTTTGGTGTAATGAATATTATGTTTTAAAAAATATGAAGTATCTATTACTTGGAAATCTTTCAGCTTCATTGTGGATAAATACATTATTTCTCCATTTTAAATATCCAATACTTGATAAAGATTTATGCTACATGATTTTTTTTGTTTATTTGTTTGAGAATGTTGAGTTTGTTTATAATTTTATAAAGTATTTTACTAATAAAAATTATAAATTGTAATACATATTTGATTATGTAAATAGCCCTCATCTGTGAATTTTATAAATAATAATTTTCAGACAATGTTATGGGCTATCTTTTTCTACTCTTTGATTTGATATATTTTTAAAATTACCTGAATATCATTTTTTTTTTTTTTTTTTTTTTGCTTTTAAATGTGTATGTGCAATGTTTATGATGTATATTTGTGAAAATATTATCTACTTATTTTTTCATTTAATTTTATATAGTAAACATTATAAATAAATTAAATTCTTTTTAGATTTGTGGAATATAGGAATAATAACTTTAGAATTTTCAAAATAATTGCAAATGTTTTGTTTTGATTTGTCATCATATCCTACATCTTAATATGCTGTTTTTATTTGGAGTCAAGTTATTATCAAAATTATTATTACATGAACTTTCTTTATTTCTTAATAAACATTAAGACATTATTTTTTTATATCTAGTTCTCTTAGAACTATTTAATTAAGCATACTTAATGAATTTGGAAAGTTTTATTTCCTGCTTTTATGGTAATTTGAAATAGTCAAAACTTTTTTTTTATGAATTGTAAACTTTTATATTTTCTAAGTGGACATTTTTGCAAGTTTTTTAGCAATAAAATATTTTCTACTGCATTAATAGGATTTTCAGAAGTCAGATTCCTCATAATAATTATTCTTATAATTAATGCATTTTTCCTTTTACTAATCATCAAGGAATAAATTTTGTTTCATTTTATTTTGTTAAGTTGACCATAAAATGTTTTGTTCCTGTATTAATAAAAACTTGTTAATTATTTTGAAAATTCCAAAAGTGGGTGAAAAGAACTGAAATGTTAAAAAAATTAAAACTTATTTTTGTGATATTTCATATTTTGTTTATGCAAAAAGCATAGAATTGGTAGAAAAAAAATCAGTTATAGTTTTATAATCTTTCTAAGCATTACTAATTATTAAACATTGAAAAAAAAAAACCTTCATTTTTTAAAAAATATCTATATGGGAAATATGCATCCCTTTTTTAATGGTGTATTCTAAATGGTTCTTAATACTGTCTGTGATATTCTTTTTTACTGTTTATTTCTCTATAGAGCAAAGTTAATTCCATGCAAATACTTTTTTATGTGCAAGCATTTATTATATTGAGCTTCTTTTTTTCTTTAATGTTTGAACTTGAAAACATTGTTAGTGCTTGTTTAGATACTAAACACATCCCTGATGTGTATTGTTTTCACTACTTTGTATACTTACTACTTATGAGATATTTGTATATTAATGAAAGATTTTTAATTTACTGTAATATACATTTTTTTTTTAATTTACTAAGAATCTTTAATATTTATACCAAATTTTTGTTTCAGAATCTTCAAATTCTAAATATAATTTATTTTATTACATTGATTTAAATTAAATTTATTTACTGGTAAAAAAATTTATATATTGAAAAATGAAATTTTATGATACTGAATTATTATAAAGGTTTAACCATTGATAATCTAGTTGTGCTTTTGAAATAAGTATTTTTATAATCTTTGTAAACATGTATTAGTATTTTATAATAGAAAATTAATAAATTTTCCATTTGATGCTTTAAATAAAATTGTTAGTGATTGTTTATTGATATTAAAAACATTTGGGGGGGATGACTGATTTTTATATTCCAGGTAAATTTTCATTTACTTATGTTATTTTGTTTAGTTCAGCAAAGCTGCTAATTTTAATAAGCCGCTGATATTCATATTTTGTTAACAAATTCTTTGCATTTCTAATATTTTGTCTTCCCTTTTTATTGGTTTTAACTGCTTAATTTATCCTTTTTTTTTACATACCACGACTTGTTACCAGCTTTAAATTAACATTTTTTCATGCATTAATTTAACTACTGAATAAAATACTAAACCATTTTTATAGCATTGTCCTGTATATATATATATATATATACACTAGCTGCTTTTGGCGACCAGCCAGTTTGCCAATCTTAATGCTCGTTAAAATTTTAATAATTAAATATTTTATGTAATTTCTACTAATATTTTATGTACTTTAATAGCTTCTTCATCAAAATATTTTAAAACTTCAAATTTTGATAGTCATATAATTCACTGCTAATATTATAAAGCCCTTCAGCCATAACGTAATACGTATATCTCTAATTTTCTGTTAGCTCCCTTAGAATTTATGCTTTAAATTAAAGTGGAAATGATTAATCTGCAATTAATAATATTTTTTACTGAAACAAAGCATTTTTTTATAATATGATTACTGAAAACAGAGTCACTAAGCATTTAAACCTTATGGGCACTAAAGAACATCCTTAATTTATGTAATATCTCACGAATTTGTCAACAGAATTTTCTAAGATTCATCATGAGCAGATCGATTAATTAACAATGTTTAATTTTAAATGCATCAAACACTAAGAAAATAAACAGAATCATTTAAAATAATCGGTCGAAAACAGGTTAACAAAAACTACTTAAAAAACTATGTACTTAAAGCATATGCAAAAAATATATGCATAAATACAATTTAATTACAAAAGTATACAACTAACCTTAAATAATTTAAATCAAGTCCGTATCCGTTGAAAATAATTATCAACAATCTGAACACAATGCGCAGGCGTGAATCTTCAACGCCAGTTATAGTAACAGTAACGGAAATGCATGAATTTTTCTACGCCAGCTGGGGTAACGCTATGCGGATTAGAAATTTTTAATTTCTTTTATTCTGTTTTATTTTAATTTGAAAGTACTTCAAAATGAATCTGAAAGATCGATTAATTAACAATGTTTAATTTTAAATGCATCAAACATTAAGAAAATAAGCAGAATCGTTTGAAATAATCGGTCGGAAAATGTTAAGCCTAACCTCATTAGCGGAGAAAAAAAAAATTGAATACTTACTCATTTGGCGGTGGGGAAATGAAGATTATTTTGGCAGGAAAGTTAATTTTTAATTAATAATTTAAATTGTAATTAAAAATTCAAAAAAGGGACCCCAGGTGCACATTCCCGACCTCCAAGGTATACACGTGCCTGTAGAGAGCCAACACACCACACATTGAGCTTTATTATGTATATATATATATAATATATATATATAATATATATATATATATATATATATATGAGTAGTTTCTTGTAATAATAGAATATGAATAATAATAGCGTTTATTACAATAAGAAGAATCGATGTTCAAGGAATACAAATTTTATTTGAAATCTGGCATTTTCTGGAAATTGAGCAAACAAAAAATAATTTAAAATTTTATTATTTAATCATTTAAAATTAAGTTTAACAGGCAAAAAAATGGAATAGTTATGATATAATACATATATTTTATCGTATAAAATCCACATTGCCATTCTTTTCTTTTTGGATTTTTTATAATTTCTAAAGAAAATAAAAAATCCAAAATCTACAGACAGACTAACGGAATGTTAAATCTGTCTGTAGATTCAACATTCCGTTAGTCGCGCCTTATCTGACAGATTCTCAAATGGTTCTTTTTTTTTTTTTTTTTTTTTAATAACTAGATGATGCTATGTCTGAGAGAAAATTCTTTTTTGCTATCTTTCTAGTTCATTTTGGAAAAAAATATATAGTGTTTTTATCTGTGTGTACTTTAAATTGTATTATATATATCTATATAATACAATTATAGATATGTATAGTAATTGTAACTTATATATCTATATTATATTACTAAGTAATGTTATAACACATGTTAACACAGTTACAAAATGTTAACATCCATTAATTACATGTTTTTCTCCTTCCAAATAGAGGGAAAAAAACATGTAATTAATGGATTAACTTCATAATTTACAGCAATATTTCGAAATGACAGCATAAACGCCAGTTCTGAAAATGTATAGATATGTACAATGTATTTTCCTGAATGCTTAAAGCATAGCTGTTTCAACTGTAGTGATTGCAGATTTACCACATTAAATGAAAGCTACATTGTGATAAGACGTAGTTCCATCCGTCTAACGTATTTGAATGAGATTTTGCTTTATATTCTCTGATTTAATACAGTGTATCCTGCAGACTGGACTTTTATATCAATGATCCAAAAATACAAATACTTAAAAAAAATTTGAGATTGCATGGAGGAAGGACTTAATTAATGCTGCTGTGTTTTATAAGAGAGGAATGAATCCCTATTTAGTATATATAGTTTTTAAGTTAAATAGTAGAGTTTTAAGTATTCTAAAAAGTTAAAATTAAGTCTACGTTAACCTTTAATTATTTATTGGATAATGAAATTTAATTATAATTAAAAGAGACTAATTAGTAACTGAAACAATTGAAAAACATTACTTATGAAAAAAAATATAGGTGTAATATTTATAAGAAAAATATGGCTCAGTTTTTTTTTAATAATTATGAAAATCAGTTTTAATAAACAGAATATTTTTATTGAAATCATAATATTTGTTTTTTAAAAAATAATATTTAAATGGAATACAAAATAAAATATATTTTAAAAAATGTGCTTGGTTATTTTTTTTATAATTTCAATGAAAAGCTAGCAGTACTGACTGATTGCTTTAAAAATTTAACAATACAAAGATGAAGACAAAGCATTTTGCTTGTCAGTGTGATACAAAAAATTATGTCTTCTAAAACCTTTAATTTTGTGCAAGAATATTGCATGCAATAATTTTTGAAATCCTTATTATTTGAGTGAAGCTTGTAAAGAATTTACCTTTTTCCACATCTTTGATTCCTAGAATACCCTTTTGAATTACCTATGAAAATTTCTACATTAGAATATTATGTGGCTAATTTCTGAGTATAATATTTTTACATATTGATTATTGCATGAATTTGTTGTACTGGTATAAATGATAATAATTAAAGTTACACATGTAAGTATCAGAAAAAATTTTATTGCAAAAACATTTTCATAAACCTTATTACATTACTACATTCATAAGCAATGTGAATTCAAATTTTATAAAGTCCTTTTTTATAAGTATTTTTAACAAACTGATTTCTCTCACTCAATGGTCAGTACCAGAACACTAATGGGTTAGCACTCTTTATTCCACTAACTAGTGCATCATCCTGGTCCTAAGTTCATTATTCTTTGGCTAGTTTCCCTAGATTTTCACACAACGTTCCTATATCTCCTTACTATCAGTGATAATGTATTCACAACCAAAACAGAATTTAGTGGAGTTTAAGAAAAATGCTAGCTTTATTCCAGCTCTTTCAAAGATTATTAATGTGAATATTTTATTAAAACGTAAATTTTTCCTTTTTATTTTGATTCCTTGATATAAATTTTATTGATGTTTTCAATTTACAAATGATGTTTTTTTATACTTGATATCAATCCTGATGTTTATACTAATAGAGCATTTCAAAACAAAATTCACTTTCATTCTATTGATAAAATTTTATAACACAGATTTTTATGTCACTTCTTAGTTTCCAAAAAATATAGTTATTATTAACGTATTTTTTGTTTCAAGAACACATAAATCAAGGCAATAAATTGCTTTAAATTGTCTGTATTAAATAAATTGTTTAGAATCTTTATTAAAAGTTTTTAATCTACAAGAAAGTTAATTTTGAAAAAATTTCTTAAAATATATTTATTTTGATTTATGATAAAAACAAAAGTAAGATGAAATAATTTTTGTCCTACAAAAGAATTTAGAGTATTCATAAAAAAAATAACCATTTAAAATAATCATCAAATCTCTAATAATTTATAAGATAATTTTCCTCATTTTTATTTAATTAGAGACTTGAAAATAGTATCTGTCCTTAATAAATAGAGGCACTATTCTCTTTAATTTTAAACTTATAAAAACATACTTTAAAAAAATTATTCTGCCATTTTTTATTTTACAAAATGTACACATTTTATTAAAATAAACTTTTTTAAATGTGAATTTATTATATATTACATTTATCTATATTTGGGTATATTATTAACTAAAAAACTGCTGAATTCTAAAAACTTTCTATTTCTTTCTTTTTTTTTAATTGTGCAAATCTGAAAGCACATAATCTTAGAAATAAGTGGAATAAAAAGGTCCAGTAGAATATAGCATAGCATTTTCACTTTCAAGGCCTTTAGTGCAACACATTTAAGGAATTGAATTATAATCTGGAGCTGGTATTTTTATTCTAACGTTAGCGGAATTTGTAAGAAAATATGCTTGACATGAAAGTGTGTAATGCAAATGAGACAAGATATGCATTCCATTTCAAACACCATACTCATAGCCATTTACAGTTTATGAATAAATTAGACACACTTTTTATGCATATACATGAGCATCTTTTAAATCCAAAGGCATGATATTTTATATAAGCTTTAACACATATAGTCTAAAATGTATATAAACAACACATCGTCAAATGCACTTGGAATTGCACATATTTCAAAAGAATTCTTTTCCAAATCAAGCACTTGCCAGGATTTAAGAGTATCTCTGCTTTTTAGTGATTTAAAAAAGCGTGAGTTCAAACAGAATGTTAGGAATTTAAGGAATATTTAGCTTCTTGTACTTAATAAAACTAAATTCGATTATTAAAAAATAGTTATTTTTAAAATTTAAGAATTGTAATGGCCAATAAAAAATGTTGATGTGAAATATTTCTGGAAGAATTTTTATAAAATAGATTATCTTTTGAAATAATTTTCTATACAATCTTGGAAATGGTAATCATTTTTAAAACATATTTGACAAGTTAGTAATGCTATCTTTAAGTCTAATGCAGCTTTTTAGAAAAATTGTGAGTTTAATGCAAACACAATGAAAGTGCTATTAAATAGCATATTTTGCGCGAATATTTTGTTTTATATTGTTTAATTAATAACTGCGGCTACTACATGTAAGTGGTTATTTTGATAAGAATTCCTTTTTTCGAAATCATAGTACATCTACTATTATCACACAGAGTTCAACTTCATCTTTAACAATGGTTTTAATTGAATTTAACGTAGACAACACTTTAAATACACTTCACTAATATTTATACACATTCTATATAAATAGTTGCATATATCACAGAATAATATAGTTATATATATATAACATCAGAATTGACAAAGGCTTCCATTTGTACATATCGTTTGATTGACATAAATCCGATTCATAAGTAGCAGTGCTGCCATTTTTCTGTAGTTTATTTGCTCTTAAGGAAAGCTATGCTATCAATTTATGAAAATAATATTTGCACTTTTGGTATTAAAAATGATAATTATTTATACCTAAAAGTATTGAATCGATTGTTGTAAATAATTAAATCAAAGATTATTTGATAATCTTTTAAAGCAACAAAGCCCAAGATTTTTATTTCGTTTTTCTATTTCAAAATAGGCTTGCACTTTTAAAAAATTATAATTTTAAAACTCATTCGTTATTACGAATTAGATGATGACCCAGCACTAGATTCTCTTTAGCTAATGTGTTTCGGTTATTATTTTTTTTTACGAATTAAATTGATATCTTCTTTTCTTTCCGTTTTTTTTTTTTTTTTTTCCATATTAAATCCATCTTTTGCAAGACAAGAGAGCTAAATAAAGATTTGCGATTTCATAGGCATTTTTGCGACATTTATGCTGAATTTCTTTTAAATATATGGTATATGTACGCACGAATTTACAAATGCTTAATAAAAAAGTCTATGATACTTTTTCGACAAATAATTTTTTATTGCACATTATATTTACTGAAAATTTAGAAATTTTGCTCTATAATTGAATATTTGTCGATTATGTGAATTTGAAATTTGTCTTTAAATGGCCACTAGAAGTTTTTCGAAACTTTCTTAGATTAAAAAAATTATTACAGTAGGCCGTTTACGGAGTTTTGAATTCAGGAGGTTTTAAGTATCAGAAAATGTAAAATGTTTACGATTTTTTCTGGTGCTACGCATGAATTTGTTACCTTGTAAGTTATTGCTGCATGTTAAGACCAATTTTTTAAACATAAATTTGTCACCAAATAAAACTACCATGAAATATAAATTATTAATTAAACTTCATTGCAATAACTTAAATGGTTTTCCTCCTACAAAAAATGAAAATATTACATTAGATTCATTGCGATAACTTCCCACAATTATTGGAAAAATGTTTTTCTCTATTATGGAATCAATTTATTCTCGCTTGATTCGATTCAACTGCTCCCACTGACTTTATTTTGAAATCATCCGCGCATCTGTTATGAAAGAAACGCACAGGTAAGCTAACTAAAGAATAATAATTTCTTTATATAATTAACCTCTATTGTAATAAGAATCAACAGAATTTTCTGATTTCGCTATTTCAGTTTAAACACATTTTGATAACATAAATATTACATAGAAAATTAAAAACTTTAATTTTTTAGGCATTTTTTTAAAGTGTAGTGTGAAGGATTTTAAACAAACTAAAATTTTCGACCGCAAAACTATGAAACAACATGTTTGCAATAATGCTTAAAAGAAGCCTTGTTTTTAATTTATGACTCTTTCACTAAATGGAATAACTATAGCATCGTGCTTGTTGTTGTAAATCTTTTTAGTTGCAAGCATCCACGAGACTATGTATTAAACTATCTCTTAATATCAAAAGTAAGTAACTACTCATATGTTTAATGTAAATTTTCAATCTTATTCTTCATAGTCAACTCAATTATTTTTAATGTTTTGTAGAATCTATATATCTTTTTATAAATGAACAGTTAAGTTAAGCCTAAAAACCCCATTATGTAATAAGTTAGTTTTTTAAAATGTTGCTTGAAAATAGGGATGAGACGCAATGATTCAGGGAGAAATAAGACATGTCCCATTTATTTTGCATATTTCCAGCCAAACTATTATGTTAGTTACATATAAATCTTAAGTTTTTTTATATTAATATGGCTATCTTGTCTTATAATTGAATTGTGTAATAACCAATATTATTATATATTACAAATTTAAAAAGAAATGTTAACTACTTCCACAATTTCTTTTCAAATATATTCATTGAAAGTTTAAAGCAGTGCAACTTTATGTTTTCTTATTAAGCCTTATTTGTCAGCGTCAATCATTAGTATTAAGTATTCCTATTTATTTCCGTTAAAGGGATCCGTTAGGTGTTGTAATCAGTAGAATGAAGCATGAAAATGTACAAATACGAATAAAGATGAACGAAATATAGGTTTAAATAAGTTTGTTTTATATATAAGAGAATAGATCAATATAAATAACTGTGTTCTGGTTGAATTTTTAAGAAAAAAAATCGTTATTTACTACATTGGAAGAACTGAGAGCAAAGATGAAGAATATTTAAATAGCTTTAAGTTACTATTTCTGAGGGAAAAAAATAGAAATTCCCATAAGAAATTGACTATTCAATTATCGATGAACAATACATAAATTGCATCCGCCAAAGATAGCTACAGGAAGTGGTTGGGTCGTATTTGGGTTTTATAAGTTATGATACGAAATAAAATAAATGTTGTGATAAACATTAAACATTAGGCGTATATCACACTGTCTTTGTCTTTTTTTTCGTAATAAAAATAAATTTGAAAATAAATATGAATTTTCATTTTCAAAAACATGCCCATCCTCCTTCATGTTAAGAAAGGATAGAACATTTTTCTTGCTACTTTGATTGGTTTATTAACCTAAAATTTTTATTACAATCAAAATTAGCTAAATGGTTAAATAGAATAGGAATGATCTCACAGGAAATGTTCTTTCACTTTTTCTTCAAATTTGAATTGTGCTTTTTAACAATTTTAAATAGTTTCGTTTTCTTGCATTATACCATATTTCAAAAATTTTCTCTTTAGATTAATGTTACTTTTTATTATAAAAAGAAGAATTTCATATTTTTTTACTTTTTTTTAATGGAAAGAATATTAACGTTTTAATCACGAAATAGACGAACAAATAATACTTTCCCGCCGCACATGATATCGATTTATTTTCAACTTTTCCGCGCGCAATTCTCAACTGGAAATGAGAATTGTATTTTGCTATCAGCAATCATTAATGAGATTGAAACTGCAATCGAAAACTTGCTTTTCCTGTGCAATCTTTTCATAAATGAGACCGATGAAGCTTTCCGTGCATGTATTCCATTACTTAAAAGCACGAAATGAAACGATTGCGAGAACCGTTATTGATCGAACAACATCTGCACCTCTCGCATTATCACAGAACTCATTCTAAATTTAAAACTTTATCTTTAGAAAAGTTTTCCGTTGATGAATTTCACCGGGAATTCAGCTGGAGAGAAGCATTATAGAACTGTGCCAACAAAATTTAGAATTTTTTTTTCTATTTATCTTTTCAATTAACATTTGATTTCGTATATTATCGTTTGCTGTTATAGCTGAATAGAATGTAACTAAATTAAAATGCAATATTCAAAATTAGTTAAATTTTTAAGATAAATTTTAAGAATAATTTATTTTAAAATTATTTTTAATTAATTTAATTAAAATTAAACATTTTTTTATAAATTTGAAGATTGAACATTTTAAAGCAGTCAGATTTTGCAAATCTGCTTTTCGAAATTAAGATAGAATCTGAAATATCTATTTTATTTATCTGAGTTATTTTCATTTAAACTTATTACAGTTTTTAATAGGGATATAATAGTTGTATTTCGAATGGTAATAATAACATAAAATTTAACTAGAATAAACAGAAAAATGTATAAATAGAAAATAGAAAGTAACGATATTTTATAAACGAATAACAGCAATGAGCCATTTTAACGAAAAATGATTTAATAAGAATCAATTCTTTTCAAAAATTTTGTTTGATCTATATCTGTACTTTTTTACGCACTTCTAAATAGCTAATTTGAAACGTCGACATAACATTATTAATTCAATAAAGAGTTGATTTCACTGATTTCTTTAATTCAGTGCTCTATTCTAGAAGAATGTTCTGTTTATTTATAAAATCATCACTTCTTCCTTCTTTTAATACTTCTGTATTATCACAATTTCTTTACCGAACTGCTCTCAATCTATACGAATTCAAATAATCAAGATTCATTGCCTCCCTAAACAATACGACAAAAAAATTTACTGATATATTTGTTTATAAATCTCAAAATATACACTTGTAAAAAACATACTTTTTTATACTATTAACTATTTATTGATGATTTTTATTAATTTCTATAAAACAAAAAAAAATTAAATATTTATGGAAATCTATTAGAATCTGTAAATGGGTTTCAAAAAAATTTAACTAATGAAGTGCTGTTAATATTTGTGTCTGAAAAACTAATGTTTCTTACACACAAAACTTTCATACTTGTTAATGAAAATAGGATAGAAAATACTTTACTTTATCTTTGGCACAAAACGTTTACTCCTAAGAGAACAGAATTCTAGACGTTCTCATCTTTTTGGGCTTTATTCTGGCAACACTGCGTATGAAAATCATCATTACAGTCATTATACGAAGATTAATATGTGGAATTATAGAAATTGGCACTGTGCAATAAAGAACATTTTTTCGATGTTGCTTTCCACTAACGATATTTACTAATCACATTGTTAACTATGAACTTGCATATAACATATTTCAAACAATTAAAGTTTTTTGACATTGAGTATAAGTTTGAACACAACTTTATTGCAGTAAATCTGATGTAACAGTTTCAGATCTGTTGTGTTTAACGATTTGAATTTGATTTATTTGAAATGATTTTCTTCTATTTAATCAATATATTATAGCCTTATTTTTTTAAAAATATTCCTCAATGACGAGTGGAATTTTATTTCAAAACATTTAATTCACAAATTAAATTGAAATTAGACCACCTAATCATATCTTTCAAATCATTTATAAAATATTAAGATAAGTACTTAATTGAAAGAGTAGGGCATTATTTAATTACATGGAAAATTCAATTTATTATATAACTAAAGAATTTATTGGCGCTTCAAAAAAGTTAATAATGCTGAATGCAAATCTTTTCATTTAAATTTCATTTCAAATTTGAAAATTTCTTTGACCAACGATTCTCTGCTAGGTGTTTTTTGTTCTAGATATTTAATTATTATTAAATTCGTTTTTTATATATATATTTTTTATTCTAATACTATTTTATTTTAGTGGATAGGTTGTCAAATTTGCATTTTATTTCATTTGTATCAAATTTATTTTTATGTTAGATATTATTTTAAGTTTACATAGATTTAGAAATTAATAAACTTATTTTAAATATTAATCTCATAAATCACTAGTTTTTAAGTGTCAACTAGTGAATCAGTTTTTTTGAACAATAAGACGATAGGTGATGAATAGACACATAAATACACAGTTTAAGATTAAATTAATAGTTTTGCAGACATTTTTTTTCCATGAAATCAATCTTATATTTCAAAATTAACATTCACCAACACGTCTAAATTCTGTTCTTGGAATCAATCAGTCTTTAGTCTGAGTCATAAATCAGACTGATTAGTCAAACCGTCTTAAAGAAGATTTAAACAAAATAATGCAAAAAAGTTTTTCCTTTTACAGACCATGAAAGCGGTTTTCACTTATACTCAGTGCCAAATCCTACATCAAACATTAAGAGACAAATAAAGTTTACAACGAATATTTACTGATCAACAATATAAACCTACATCAAACAGTTATAACAAATGCCATCACTAAATAGTAGTAACGCAGTCACAAAATTTTTTATCAACACTTACAATTTTTTTAAACAAAAATTATCTACTAACATACAATAATAATTTTCGTTATATACATATCTTTATTTTACACGATTTATTGGCGTTGTTCCATTTGTCATATTCAGTTTAACTGCAGACGACTTTTGAACATATCGCAAATGTTCTGTTTTTTGGTTTTGATCTCTATAAATGAAACCGTAACGGAATTCTTTCTGAAAAAAATTTGTTTTTCATTTATAGCATTAAATAAATTGGTTCTGATTTCTTATTACATTCGAACTTGCATTGAAGGACAATTTTTAAATTGCTTAAAAGAGTCACTTAAGTTCTTCTTAGTAAAAATATTTTAAGTATTTTTCGTATGTATCATTAATTAGAAACTCTAACTAAATTAAAATGATTTAATAGTAAAAAAAATATAAAAATAACTTTTGATTAAAAAAAGATTGAAAAGAGATAAATGCAAAATGAATTTGATGAAATAATATTCTTTAATAGGTTATTCTAAATTTTGCATATTTTCGACTATCACAAATCAACTGATATGACAGATTTTTGATATTGATAGGAAACATATACAGATATGATTACCGTACCATAGATTAAAGATAAGGAATAGAGAGCACCTCCCTGAAAGACGTTATATCCCAAATTCGTGATCAATACAATAAAAATTATCAAATAAAATATGCTTACAAACTCTATCTGAATTTACCTAATTTTTCCTAAAATAATATTAGACTTGTCACTGATTCAGCATCCAAAAAAATACATTTTAAGAAAGAAAAAAAAATTCTTAACAAGATTGTATTGATTTGATATTTGAAAAAGCCATTAAAAAATAAAAGAATAAAATGTTGGTGGCAACAGGTTTTCCAAGACTCATCGACTCAGAAATAAATAGTACTGAAAAAATATTTTTCAATGGTTGAAATACAATGCCTTAAACTATTGCTTTTTAACTTTGATTAACCAAAACAACGTTAGTTTTTTTCTCCTTTTTATTAATATTTAGTACGTAATATTTAATGGTTCTTCACTGTCTACACATTAAATTAAATTTTACTTTAGCTATAATTTCATCATGACTGTCTTGAAATCGCAGAATTTTCTATGTATCATCCCCAGTTGTGTTTTCTTTGTGACAATATTAAAGCAGCATGATTTTTTTAAATAATACAAAGAAAACGGCTTAGGTAGATGATTATTTCTCGTATACACCAACTTATGTACTATATAAATTTACACGCATTTCGGGGAAGCAATGAGTAGTAATTTGAAATAGTAATAAAAAAATCAAGAGATATTTGAAATTCCTTTATACATATTATCATTAAGGTTGCTGTCCTCAGAATTACGGCTTGGTGGACAATCCCTTAAATCGCGTTCCAACGACCCGTGAGTCGCAGACAGGGCACACTTTCCTCTCTTGCACCTCTTTTGCGGTTTTCTAGGGGTTTTTTATGTCTGTCCAGTTTACCGACAAATTGTTCACGGCTCGTTGGAACGCTGCTTTATAGATAATAGTGATTACACAGGCATCAAACCAGTTTTGTTAACCTCTTCACCAACCTATTTATTAATACGTTAAATAAATACATTTCTCTTATACATTCGCCCAAAGAAAATTCCTTCCAACAGTTATTCCTTTGTGAAATTTTTGAACACTTTTGGGTTTGTCAAGTACTGTGGTGCGACCCTATACTTCTTTATCTTTACTCTATGTTCTTAATATTGCAAAATTCCAACAATTCTTTTTAATTTTAGAATCATTCCGGGACTTTAGACTAAATACTAACTTTTCATATTTTATTTCATTATTCTTCAAAAATACTTGTAAATGTAAAAAATAAAGGAAATTTAAATGCGATATGACATTTTATAATTTAGAATGCAAATGTTTTTTTCAATTATTATTCTCCTTTTAAATCAGTTAACTAATGATTCAGCAAGGAATAGTTATTTAATATAGAATCTTCCAAAGAATGAGTTCGTAAGGTTTAAGTTCTATCATGTTGAGAGATATAAGATTCATATGTTTGAAAAGATTTCATTGTTTGTTTTGATTCTTTTTCATTAAATGCTGAGTTAGACAACAAATGCTAGCAAATGGAACAACTAAACAGTCATATATAACATTATGTTAGTGAAGGTAAAGCAGAGTGGAAAAATGACAGGAAATAGGGATTTAAAAAAAAACGTTCCATATTCCTTAGTTACAGTGCTTATAAGAATTCTGAATTTCTCTGTTATGACATCCATTTCTTCTTAGAGAACTTGCCGATGGAGGCTCCAACTTTAGAGGAAATGTTCACAATTATATCTGGATCCGCCCATGGGAGGATAATGCACATGAAAATTCGTCCATTTCTCTGGTCCGTGGGGAAAATGCTGATAGGGCTGAAGGGTTCGTTTTCATTTACGAATTTCAAAATCTTTCGGTAAGTATGTGGATACTGTTTTTCTAAATCGACACCCCTGGCAGTTAATTGTTCTACAACGATACCAAGACCATTCTTTCTGTCTTCGACAGTCGTCTCAGCTGGATCTCCAGTCTCAGGATTCGTTTTTGTGATAGTCAAAATGAGAGTCTGGACATCGTCTTCCGGAAGGGAAGGGGACAAATGCATTTTGGCTCCTCGAACCACTACTTCCCTTTCCAGAGCTGCTGCGACCTCGTTGGTCACCGTGATGGCCGCCAATAAAATAAATTTCCTCTCTGGATTGTATTTCTCGCAGAAACTTCTCACCTGGCTGAAGACATCGGATCCCATTTCCTGTGGTAAGAGATCGGCTTTGGAGACATACAGTGTCTGTCCTTTCGCACTTTCCCAGCCATGCACCAAATAATCCAAGGCATCTTCAGGGCAGAGGAAGAGAAGCTTGACGGCACCTCTGCCTCTTGAAAGCAGCCCTCGCTTGGCACAGAGAGATAGATGTCGCCTGGATACAGGGTCGTCTCTGGCCTTCATCAGCACCTGCTTGCACAGGTTGCTGATTCGCGTCTGGGGACAATGGTCTTTGTGACGTGCTAGGTGAAGTTTCCGACACTGGCGACTGCAGTAGTAGGTGTAGCAGTTGGGGCAGGTCCTGAACTTGGCACGGGCTTCTTCCACTGGCAGACTCTTGGAGCACTTGGGTCGATGGCATTTAAGGTGCCCTTCCGTGGTGGCGATCACGTCGCTGCCGACGCCGGACACTCCTTTCGGGGTTTTCTTTTTCCTCGTTGGGGTGGCCGACTCCTGTTGGTTGGAAGCTCCTCTCCCTGGATTGGAACCAAGATTAGTGAGGGGGGAGTCCGATTCAAGGGATACGCGATCGTCACAGCAGACCCTGACTGGAGTGCTGGGCTCGGACACGCACGTCATTCGGGTGGGGCCATTGTTAAAGGAATTGGTAGTAGGGGGTGGTGCAAGGGCACGTGCACAGAACATGCAGGGTAAGTGCAGAAGAACAAGGCAGAGAGACTGGGGTCGACGTAGTTCTGATACACCGCGTGAATAAGTGCCAGGTTGGAGCCCAGCGAAGAGATTGGCTGCACTGACATCTTCCTGAGGTTGTTGTGCTAAAAGGTCTGCACTGCTACAAGACGGAAGGGTTGATTGCCGCTGGAGAGGAGGGCGAGGTGGATTCTCATGTTGAAGACGAGCGTGTTCACATTCATGCAACGGTTCGTGAAGCTTTTCTTCGTGATGCTGGAGATGATATTGTAGTTGATGTTCTTCCTCGTTCTGGTAGAATTCTTCCGTTATTTTTGGCTCATCTATGTTAGATAAAGAAGAAGAAAGAAAAGGAAAGGGAGAAAGGAAGAGAAGTGCAGAGGTTGTTTTTTTTTTGCAGACATGCTGGATGATCAGGTGGTGTGCAATCAGTCACCGTCTAGTAAGGCTTGACTATAAGTATTTTCTTTCTAAGATTAGTACTTTCTCACTAAGATAAGTATTTTCTCTCTAAGATAAGTACTTTCTCACTAAGATAAGTATTTTTCTCACTAAGATAAGTATTTTATCTCCAAAATTGATAACTTAGATTGCTAACTAAGACTAATTTTGGTTCCCAAGCATTTGAATTCTTTCATTTTTTTAGACATCAAATTAATATATTAATAGGTTTTTTTTCGGACATAACTTAAGATCTGTTTATTTATTCATACGAAGTTTGCTTTTTAAATAAACATGTAGATTCATAATTGTATATTTAAAAAATTCAAAGTTGATCGAATCTGAAGTGCAAAACTTCAGATTTAAAATGATTATCAAAATGATTTTTAATTCAAATACGATTAATAGGAAATAATTTTGATTTTAAAATTAGGAACATATTGATTTGTCGTCCATAATAATTACCACTCTCAAAGACAATCTAGTCATAATAAGGCGTGGTAGCCTATTATGTTGAACATTCTTTGGTCCAGCATGATAGCTAAGGTTTTGACAGACTTAAAAGGGAACCATAAAGGAAAGAGCAAATACACACATAGTTTGGGAAACTATTCGAGAGACTATTCGCAGGTCGGTTACGACTGAACATAAGGTTCCAAACATGCTACAAACATCAAGAATAACTAGAGGGTACTTCAGGCAATTAACGAAGAAAGTTCACGATGCAAGCATGCCAATCTAAGGAAGAAAGGATTCTTACCTTCGATGATGGAAGACAACTCTTGCTCCTCCCCCTCGGGCACTAGTACTTCCATGCTTGTCGGAGACTGAACGTCATCTTCGAGAGGAGAGGTGGAGCTGCTGCGACAGAAGGAAGCAGGGTTGACCTCTTCCAGAGGAGAAGGGAAGGGCTTTGCAGAAGTACTACTACTGGGAAATGGTTGTGGGAAGCTAAGGCTGTCAGCGAACATCTTACCCTGATCGGTTCCGTCTTCAGCTGTCCCCGGAGAGGAGGGCGTAAGGAAAGCTGGTTGCGGCTGTCCTCCTGTACTCCTAGTCATGCTTTCTAAGGGGCACACAGGACGCTTAAGGTTCATTGACTAGTTTAAGCAATGCTATAGTCAAAGACACCTCAACCTGATAGTAAGCAGAAGTTTAGTTTAGTTATATTAACGTCCCGTTTTAAAGCAACAACGGGACTATTTTGGGTTGAACCTCGTAATTGTGAGCAGCGGTCAGATGACGAGGACGACATCTGATCTAGCACACCCATCTCCAAACGTTTACACCACATCAGCAGGAGGACGTTTAGCCCCGACGGATTTAACATGCACTAGATACGCTTACACGACGGTTCTTCGGGGGAATCGTGTCTCGAACCTGAAACCCTCTGATTCCGAAGCCGAGACCTTACCATCAGCCACCGCAACCAAAATACGCTGAAAGAAAGCTCTGAAGTGTATTATTACGGCCAGTTAAATAGTTCTGAATGGGATTCCAGTGTATTTGAAAGTAATTGATGTTTGTATATAATTTATTCAATATTCGATAAATATTGACCAACAACTTTATTGCTCAATACATATCAATATTGACAAATATTGAGTAACAAAGCTCAATATTATCAATACTGATTTTTGTTACTAACGGCGTTAAATAATTCCATTTAGTAAATTATTATATTTTCTTCTAAAAATTGTACTAAAGCTATTTAGGGATCGACTATGTATCAGAAAATTAATGGCGCTGAAAAAGTAATTTTAAGATATGTAGAAAGGAATGAGCGAATAGCCCCGCTCCCTCATCAGATTTGGTTCTAAAACGTAGCATAAACTCACCAAAGCCTTATTTCCATGACATCTCTTAACTCTTAAGACTGTCTCATGTAACACTTTAGTCCTCCGTTGTTTACATCATCTCTGATCATCTTTTGTGGCTTACTATCAGCTTGAGTTGTCATTGTCCATATCTATGAATTTCATCACACACAGTTTTTCTTTTCAAAATGAATGAAACTGTTTTTAATTTCCTTTTTGGAAACTACATGATGTTATTTAGGGATTGACCACTTAATTTTCAACTAAGTTCAGGTGACTGATGACCGTTTTGAATGAAATAAAATTGTTTAGAGAAATTTTTATATAAAAATTTTTGAAATACATACAGAACAACAAAAACAACATAAAAGTCTTAAAATCAAATATACATTCTTGCTGTGCCTCATTTAAATTAAACTACATAAAATGTTTCAATACTCTTGGTGCAATCTTTAAAGAGTCCTAGAACACGTCTAGAGGAGAAAAATTTAACGTCAAATGCCTTTTTGAAGCTCAAGTAGTGAATTTCTGAAGCATTAATTAAGTAAAAATGTCTAGTGAATGAATAAATAAAAACTTAATAAAACTTAATACAAAAAAAATCTCATAAAAAAATCCTTAAAAAAAAAACCAATGTAAAATGCCCTAGAATGTTGAAATGCAAAAAGGACATCAAAGTTAAGAAAGAATGCCATTGAAATAAAAAATAAGGTTTTGTGAACAAACAATTTGAACTGTTCTGAAGCGCACGACAATTCTGACGTATGTGTAATACGTTGGATTTCGTGATCTTAGTATATTGGGAAAAACATAACATCAAACCCCGTACAGCACCTGTAGATCCAGAAACCTTACATGCTACATTCTCATTACAACATCTACTAGATTCTCGTTAAATAAGATAAGATTGTCTTCTTTAGGGAATTGAAAAAAAAAAAAAGCAGGCATATGCAATCGAGTGAGTAGTCCCCACCTGAGAACTGCTTCATTGAGTGCCATGAATTGTTTTTAATTTTGGCTTATCTAGGTATGCTTTATTACTTTTTAAAGGTTGTACCAAGAGATTTGAAGCATTCTGTAAGGATATACAGTTGCCCAATATGCAGGCTTATTATAAATAGCCTAATGAATTCTAATGTAAGTTATAATGGATTAATGTTTCATATAATAAAAAAAAAGAAAGAATTTAAAACAATAAGCTAATACTTTGCACGATAAACATTGCTTCATAATTATTTATAATTTCATGGATTTAAAGAGAAATGCAAATGACAGTTTACTGTCGCAAATGCATTTAATATTTTTTTTGACATTTTTTTTCCCTGCTACCATACATAAGAAGGCTGAAAAACTACGATAAAATTTCTATTCAAGAAATAAAATTTCTAGCATTCAAATCCTAAAAAAATCTTGCAAAAATGAATAATTCCGCATTAGTAAACATCTGCTACAAGTAAAAAAACATGTATGCAAAAGCATATCTATAAAAATGAAAAATTATAAAAATCTTGAAACAAAAAACAATACACTATCAAGTTTTTAGATCATTAGTAGAAGTCGGTGTTCTGTCTACATAAGCTTATGTCACCATTTCGTAAATGACTGTTAAATTGTTGATATTTTTAACCAAAAATTAATTTCAAAATCCAAACCATTGCATATCAAGACATTTTTTTTATATATTACTTTCATAACAAAGTCATTCTAAGTCTTTTTTATAGTAACAAGTAATATTAATGTTCTAAAAAAACTTTTAAATTTGTTTGTATGTTTAAGATTGTTTAATCATTGAATGTCCATCAAAAGAACATCATTCAATGCCACAGTCATTGAAGTGTTTCTAGATCAAATAGTGTACAATGTCATTAAAGTAATACAAGCAGCTTTTTCAGAGAATAAAGTTCCCTCTAAACCTGAAGCCTAACCTAACTACACTACGAACGAACCAGGGCAAGGCCACTTACCTATACCCTGTTCAATGCTCTCTCTCCTCTGAGGGATTTCTTGAGGGAACCTTCCGTGTCGCTGCTGGGACTGATAGAACCCGGGGCCCTTCGACCTGCGGGGAGACGAAGGGCTCGAAGACCGAGAACTCGTCGGTGGTATTGCAAGCAACGATTCCAACACCTGCAGCATAAAAATGCATCATCAAATAAGTGATCCTGCTCTACAAATTCGCACCTAAGTCTATGTGCAAGCAACTACGAAGCATTTTGTTAGCTAAGAACCAAATTTTACTAAGGTTGAAACGAATAAAGGCAAGCTTTTATTGCGAATATCAGCAGCAACGACCGATACTACATGCCAAGAAAGTCATTCATTTAAAAGTCATTGCTACATACTTCTAAGTGCAAATTTGAACAGAAATTAAGAATGGCTTATTGAATTAAACTTGCTTGTATAATAAAACGTTACTGGTTTTGTTTAGATATCGCCAAATGTAGAGAATAAAAACTAATTTCTGTTGTGTTAAAATACCATAAACAATTACTGTAAAATTTTCATATCACATTTTGTTAAATATTGATGTCTGGGTTTTAAGTTGACTTATGAATTTAATCATTTAGTATAAAAAATAGATTATGTTTAATAGATTGAACAAAAATGCACTATTAAAATCCGAAATATCAATCAATAATAATTCTTGGTTGTTTAATACACTTCAAACTTTAAATTGCATGAAGTTTGTGGTGATTATTTTTTTATTGTTCGGTTATTCACTGTCTATATATTTTCTATTTATATGCAAGCATTAAGAAGATTTAATAGCAGTTTGGAGCAAAATGAATTGCTGCATTCTGATCTCTGGCAGAATCCTTACATCCCGCCCATTGTCCTACCTCTTCCAAGGACGCCGATGACTTCGAGTCCTTCTCTCCCCTACTGGTGGTGGCCGAACTAGAATCCGTCTTCGAATCTCTCCAGCTGCTGGATCCTCCTGACCTTGAATCTCTGCGAATGAATCCGCTCTCCTCCGAGTACGCAGACGAGCTCTTCCTGGAAACCACTTCTTCTCTGGGAGCCTGCTGAGGCATGTCTGTCAAAGTCGTCTGTGTAGGTTGATGGAGGTAGGTGGAACTGTCGCTCTTATCCGCGCTCGATCCCTTTGAACCACGCCGAGAACTTGCAAAGAAGATTGGTCTAGGAGAACCCGTTGAATCTAGTGAGACTGCAAGAATCAAGGAAGTCCATTTAGAATGAGAATTGAGTAGTTACTGGGTGTCCCAAAAACCTCATTGTAGAAAAAAAAATAAAAAATCACATGATTATTTTTTCGACGGCATCTCACCTCTTTTCTGCTGCTGAGGAAATCTCGCAGGGGGCGAGGGTGGGCTGACGCTGCTTCGGGAAGAGGACCTCGCGTCCAAGTGTTCGGGTGTTGTCCTGAACACCTTGTGGGGACCCATCTCCTCGGTCACCGACAGCCATAGCTCGTTGTCCGTCGAAGAGTTATCCGGCGAGATGTCCTTGCTGCTGCCGCTGCTGTGTCGCCACGTGTTCCGAGGGTATGCTTTAGGTTCAGAATCGTACTCCACCAGGCTGTGCCTCTTCTGGTTGAGATTAAATGAAGCGCTCTGAGAACCTGTAGAGAAATTTACCTAATTATTCATTTCTAGAATTTGTATAGAATTTCCCTTTAATAACGACGATTTTATAGATTTTTTTACTTTCTCGTATACATTGTATAGATAAAGTATAGTAATCATAAAAAAAAAAAAAAAAAAAAAAAAATCCAATTCGAGAGTTTGACGAATCTCCACGATTTAAACCTCTCTGATTTCAAAAAGCACATCTTTTGGAAAATGTCCATCTGTCTGTCTTGACAAAGATATCTCAAAAACGCTTTGAGCCAGACAATTTGGTATATGGTCATTACACCAAATTTGCAGATTTCTGTCAAATTTTGAGTAAAATCTGTTCAGAGGAAGCTCGTCTGCTCTGCTGTTTGAATATAAGTAAACACACTAACTACAAAGTGAAGATAGTTGGATAGATTAAATATAGGATTTTGAGATTACAAGTGCAATTTTATGTCAAATATTTGTTTCAATCGAGTAAGAAAAACATGCCTAATGACTGTTAACCGTATGCCAGGGATTGATCGCAAAAAAGATGACATGATAGATTCAGAAACAAAATGCTAAAGTTAATATTCCCTAACTGTTGTACGCCAATGCCATGTAAGGCGTTCTCTAACATGACAAAGAGTATGCGGAAAAGTTTTGAGAGACTACTTCCGCTGGTTTTCAATCTGAAATTTAGCCTTAATGCGTGAAAATGTCTACAATTTTCAGATAAAGTTATAATTAAGAAATACCAATCAGAATTTTCTTGATCTGCTCGAAAGATGAATATCGTAAAATATACAAGACTATCATGGTTACTATTTTATGATACGAGATAATTAAAGTAAAATAGCAACATATGTTATTATTTTATTATTTTACACCTTAAGGATAGGTCAATAGACTCAGGTCCAGATTGCTACTTTGAAAATGAATGTTTTCATTGAATTGTATTTAATATCTATGAAGCAATTTTTAAGTATCAATTATTACGAAAAACTGAATGAACAAATTATTTAATTTCGGGTGACTTTCAAGTAAATTCATTTTCAGTATATCGAGTATAGCAAAATTAATTTGAAATAAATTTTATACAACTTAATAAAAAAAAGAACTACATTATTTTAAAGCCTTATAATAATATAGAAAGTTTGCCAAAGCATAGGGATCAGACGACGACAAAAATTAAATAACTAAAATAAAGAAAGTAGTTATCTGAAAATGACATTAAAAACATTTAAAAAAACCGTAAAAATATTGCTCTGAAATTGAAATATTAATTGAATTTAATATGAATATACTCAAGAGCATTTGAAAATATCGCGAAAGTTGCGGAACTCTTAGGGCTTTCTGCTTCGCCTATTTGATAATCCGAACCTCCATATAACTATTTTAATACATGTACTTCATGTACCAACATAATCTATAAGTATAGTCTTGTAATTAATGTATGGGTGGAATAGATCTGTTCTCTACTGCAAATAATGTTGTTTTACGAAATAGGTAAACAAAAGCTTACTATCTAGATTTCAGAGTGAGCCCTGTAAAAACAAGAGTAAGGTTTCTCTTTCCATTATATTCTGGGACTAAATCCAACATAAACATTTCACTTACATATCGCATCTATGCCAGTATCGATTTCGCAAATTTCGCCCATTTCTCTCCAGAACGACGACTGAGGAGAGGGAAAAAGCGTCCCCTTCATTCGTCTCATTATCTCCACCCCGATGATAAACCTCCCCTCGGCACCTGTGCGATATCCTTCATCAACAGCATCTAACTCTTGCGGACAGAACCTCCTAATTGCCCGAGTGGGCACTTGAGGAGTGAGTCGCCTAATTGTTCTTTCTAGCCCACATCCTTCACGAGATGGAGGATGCAGACGAGAAACTTGTCCTACTTGCTTCCCAAAATCGATTGCCCGACCCCCTTTATTTGTTCTGATGCTGGTAATATCTGTAAGGGGGACGTCTTGGAACACGGAGCTCCGGGGGGATCGAAATCCCTGGCGCCAAGGTCCCCCTGCTCACGTCTCCAGGGGGGTTGGGATTCGGCACCCTTGTTAGTTGAGATCGATGTTTCTGGGATTGAATGTGGTTCTCTCTCTTCATGCAGTAGGGTGCAAGCTTGACTCGAGAAGACATGTTTGGACATGTTAGGTACATCATTTAGAGGATGTAATTGGAATATTTTAATGGAAATAATTTGAAATGTACATTTAATTGCTGAATGAAATGAAAATGAATATTTGTTTGTATGGACATATAGTAAGCCTCTAAAAATGGTATGTTTCAAATTAAAGATACAAAAGAGTCTTAATGCTTTTAGACATGCATTATTCAAGATTTTTTTTTAAATTTAAAATAGTTGCATTTTGTTAATTAAAGAACAAGAGAATTTTTTTCGTATAATCAGGAATAAATTTTATTTTCAGAATATAAATATCAATTGTTAGCTTTCAAAATTTTTGAATGAATGTTGATCAATTTTTTTTTTATCAAGATTAAAATTGAAGTCAAGATTTTGGAAAGAAAATGAATAAAAGTTTGTTTCTGAGTAAATCAAAATAAATAATTACCATTAAAAAAAGATTTAATCAAAAACTACATTGTTTCAAAATTCATTATTGCATTATTTCTCGTCAATTGCACTGCTTATGAAATCGGTTCTGATTTGTTTAACAAACTACTGACTAAATATAAACTTAAAAATAATTAATTATAAATCTGCAAAATGATAGTTGATTTCTAATTGCATAATTGTATCCAATTTGAAATTCTAAAAACGTCCTATATACATTTCTTTTGTTGTTGCTGCTGATGTTGCTTTTAAAATTCTGTATTGCTTTATAAATCGATAAATTAGCATGGCATTGTGTTTTGAATCGAATTTTAAGACAAAATCAGTTTTCATTTATTTACATCAGGTGAGCTCATTTCATTGTATTTGAATTATCATAATTATTAATTCACGGAATCAACTAACTTGCTCTTATTGTCTCTTTCGAACATAGATCTACAACTACGGAATTTAAGATTGCGCATTTCGGAGTGATCTTTTTAAAATTTAAATTAATTAAAAATTAAGCAAATTTTTGATTTTTTTCGTCGATGATTTTTGAAAATATTATAACATAAAAAGGAATTTCATATCATCCCAATTTTAACCATACCAATTGAATAGTCGTGCAAAGTTTTCCTGAATTTTGGCATTTTTTTTACAAATATTTCTATGCTTAATTTACAACAACAGGACTTTTTTTTTTTTTTTTTGCCCTGAGATTTAAATTGTCTGCCCTATTTATCAGATATTTAATCATTTGATTTTCAATCATTGTTGAAAGCTAATGAAGATGGATTCTGTTTAAATCTGTTCTCTTTTACAAGACGAATAAAAAGGGAAATTACAATACGAGTTTAATAACGCTGTGATGTCATAGGACTGGTCCCTGTTGGAAAGGTTCACATGCATAATGAACACAACATATCAAAGCTAGCACGGATTCCACATGTGACTGTTTAAGGGTATTAAGGGGCATGAAATGATATCTAAACTATTTAATTAGAATTAAATACAACCAATATCCCCAACGAACCAATGGGTCTCTGAAGAAAACTAATAAATAAATAAACGGAATAATCAATTACTTATATCATATCTTCTCTGGACATGGATGGCAACGAAAAGGTTAAAAAGTGTACATAATATTTTCATTAAACTTATAAGACAATATGCATTTTAAAACCATCTGTGTATGTTTGGCACATTTTCACGCCATTTCAATATTTATTTTGTTTGTGAAATGAAGACTGATTATGTTTTTAGAAAGTATTTTTCCACTCTAAAGAATAATTGGAAATTCGATAGAGTTTAACAGCTTTGATGCAAAGGATTACATGCTAATTATCATCAAGTTAGCAAGTTACTATTTGGAACAATCATGCTCTCTTATGCACGCATAAAAGACAGATGGATTAATAATTTAGCATCTTTTTTTTCTGTTCCGGGGAATATCTAAAATTTCATATTCATTAAAATAACAAATGTTAATAATTTGGTAACTACGGTGGTTTTGATGTGTACATTTCGCTTTCGAGAATCTAAGAAAGATAAATATAAAATAAAAATTTCCCTTTGAGCTGATAAAAATGACATCAAGGTGAAAGGTTTGAGATAAAATGGAAGGGTTTATTTTCAAAATATTGATATCTTAAATCAACTGAAGAAAAGCCGTATTTGCTATGACAATAAGTTATCTATAAATGACTGATAATTTTAAATTATCACGATAACTCAATCGCAGTTGTTAGGTTTAGTTGTCATGGGGAAAAGTATTTGCTCCTGCGCACTATTTGGTTGCTGATTGAAAGAAATGCACAGGAAATAACGTTTTTTTTATGTTTTCCATCTGGAGTCAGAAAAGATACGTTAAATTTGCTTGCTTTGCAGATTTCACTTCAACTACATTAACTGATGTAACAGCCCTTAAAATAAATCGAATTAAAAATATTATTCTTCCGAATTGGAATGCTTAACTTTTTACTTTCTCGTATACGAAATCTAGAGAAATCATTGTAATCGCCAAAAAAATTCAAATTCGAGATTTTGACGAATCTTTACGTTTCAGACCTCTGTGAGTTCGAAAAATACATTTTTTGACATTAATACTGTTTGTCTGTCATTCTGTCTGTCTGTAAATACGATTACTAAAAAAAAAAAAAAAAAAAAAAAACGCTTTGAACTAGACGAATGAAATTTGTATAAGGATTTACGAACAAGGTTTTTGAAGGTTTCTAAGAAATTTTGAATGAAATCCATTCACACGGTGGTGAAAGCATAGTTTATATGTCTGTTTGACAAAAGGGAACTCAATAATTTAAAAAAGTTTAGTAGATAAAATTTTGTTCGCAAATTTAGCATTTAAAATGTAGATTCTTATAAAATGTTCAATCAAATTTGCGAAAGAGTTAACTGTCTATCTGTCTGCACTTTCGTTTGCATGTAAACGCAATAACTTGTTAGTACAATTACATAAATCAATGAAATTCGGTGTGTTATCTTGTATCTGTATTTACATGTGCGATTTTGGCTTCCCTAGGTCAGCATAAAAGGCCTTCAAAATATATATTCGCGCGATAGATTTAGTAAAAATATTAGATTCACGCCAACTAACTATTATTATTAGGTAACTATTATTTGCTAATGTTATACAAGCCATTAGCGACTACCTAAGGCAAGGCCCTAAAGGATAAGTGCTGATTTGGGGGCAATAATAATAATAATTTTGACTCTGAAAATAAAAAATTCTAGGACCGCGAAAAAGTTGAAAAGTGATGAAGTAGTATTCAATACAGACTCACTCTGAGCCCAAAATGAACTTGCAGAAGTATTAAAATGTTAAAAACGATAAGCGGTTTCCAAATGCTTAATGACCAATAAATCAACTCACAAGTATGGTAATTGGGTTGAAGCTGAGAGGCATCTAAAGTTAAGAAATGGCCTGTGAATTGTGTTGCAAAAACATGTCGAGTGTTGAAAAAAAAAAAAAAAAAAAAAAAACACCTACATTAATTTGAAATGTAAAAAAAAAAAAAAAAAAAAAAAAAAATTAATCATATTGAAAGCAGTGCCGGATTTATGTATAAGTGACACAAGCTATAGCCTAGAGCACTTTTTTTTTGGAAGGGATCAAAAAAGTTGTCCGAGTGAGCAAGTCATATTTACTAAATTTTTGAATTAAATGCATTTTTAAAGGGCCCCATATTTCAACTAATTTAAGGTCTCATCAAATCTAAATCATGCATTTGTTGCAGTCAGCAACATTGACGGCAAACCAAATGTCCATGGTTTCAATTTCATGCTTCCAACCTACGAAATTAATGACGAAGAGCGCCGCCAGCAATAAATTAGCAGAACTTGAATCAAAATTGGCAATTGGCTACATTACACAAAAAGGCAGTATAAAGTGGTTTACTAATGCGGAAAAAGTTGAACCTCACAATGTGAAACCATCCAAGGAAACACCAGTTAGTAAAAATCGCTTAACTGGAGTATCTTACCACACCTGCTGAATCCTCCAGATATTGCTCCCTCCGATTACTATCTACTTCAATCGATGATTCATAGCATTTCTGAGTAAGTCTTCCATTCTTCTTGGATAACCTCTAAAAGAATGTCGTTCTCTCGCTTGCCAGAAAGATGGGGGGGGGGAGGAATGGCTAGCGACAGACATTTTGAATCATTGATCATTTTTTTTTCATAGTAAAGTCGTTTACTTACTAAAAAGGTTTTAAATTAATGCTCACTCCCAATATTAAAAATTCTGAACAAAGATTGCATAGTTTAAGATATCTTATTTTATGTTATTCGTATGAAAATGCTGTACGCATGAAATATTACTAAGACAGTTAAAATTTTCAAAAAAGAAAAAATCAATTAAAGTTTCTGGAACATCATTCTCATTTTGTGCTTTAGTAAATGGAATGAATTTTCCATCTGTTTTAATTATAATCCCATCAGTTTTTTCCCCAAAGTAACAATTAAGCAAATTATATTTTTTCCCCAGACCATAATTATTCCCTTCAAAGACTGCTAAAACTTAAAAAAAAAGTGGAGTCTTTCTTTCCATCGTACATCAACTGGAAAATTCCTTCTGAAATTAATGAAGCAAATCGTAGTTATTTTTAGACCGTTCTAAGCGACAATATCTCACTATATCATTTTATGCTTTTAAAAGATTTTGCGGGTATAATTAATTTCGCCTTTTGACGGATTTCCTTTTCTTTTCTTTTCTTTTTTTCAGTTGTCTCGTTCAGTTTGAAACATTTTCCTCTGAAAAGATGCATATGAAAATATCTTCTTCTATTCTTGAATATCACATTTATTTTAAATATTTGTTGAAATCAATTTAATTAAAATGGAAAAATTGTTAATTGAAACGATAAGGTTTGTTTTCTCGAGCAATTTATTTTCAATGATTTAGTGTTGACTTCATTATGGGGATGATAATTTAATTAATTTGCCTGGAAGCGTTTCTTGATTTGATTGATAGAATATTCAAAAGCAAAAAATTTTTCTTCCGTCAGAATTATTTTTTTAATCAATAATCTGTCTTTTCGAGAGAAAATGGTAATAGCGAGTCATTTTAAGATGCTTAATAGCGTTTATAATGGGAAGTATTTTATGCTCTTTATATTACTTGTACTATGAAATATGCGATGAAAGTTCAATCTGATATACATTTAATAAAACAATGTATCACTTGTAAGTGTAAAATATAAATAACCGATCAAAATTATAAGGCAAAAACTATGCCATGATTGCCAAGAAAACACCATGACAACAGTGATAAAATCACAACAATATGCCAGAAACAGCTGCAAAGAACTTAAAAATAATTCATTTCTACGTTATTTTTTTTTCTTTTTCAAATTTCACAGAAGAAGAAAGCGTTTATAAAAGAGAATTTTTTTTTCTCTTCAAAAAAAGTCAAAACAGATGAATAATAATAAAAAAAATTCTGTGATGTGGTCAGTTCCATTCAAGATTTTTTGAAATTTTTCAAGAATAGAAGATAGAATATTTATTAAATATATATATTGAAGCAAATATTTTAAATAAGTGTATCGATCGGACAGAAAAATTTTATGCCATTGTCATGCATACTATATGTAGAACATTATAAACAATATAATTGATGATATATTGCACATATGATGAAAGAATTCATACTGTTACAAAAACTTTAAAATTATTTGCTGATGTCAAAAATTTTTCTATGTTACATTTTTTACAAGATTATGTTTTTAGCTAGCATATTTTCTGGAATTCAAAGAAAGTCTAACATAATACAGTGCAGACTATTGGAGGACGAACTAACAAATTTGGAATGACGTTATTTCTTGGGTAGTAGCTGTTCACTAATAAAGTTTTGATTTGATTTAATTAAATCGAATGAATGAATTGAAATTTTAAGATTTTTTCTCAATAAATTCGGAGCATTTTGAAGAACTGAAACGATTTTAACATTACATCAAAATGTTAACAAAAAATCGGGCAAGTTTATTTCAATGTAATTTATTCCCGAATTTCAATAAGTTTTTCAATTATTAATTTTCAACAGAATTTATAACAATACTTTTTAGTGTTGTAATGAGATTCAAGCTAATATCTTTATTTCACAATTCTTTCACTTTCATGCTTTTACTAATGTTAGCGATGTGATAAAAGAATTTTTTAAAAAAATATTCGCATTTTAAAAGTCAGCGAAAGTTTTGTTATATTAATGTCGCATTTTGAAACAACACTAGAATTACTTTCGGATAGACCTCTTAATGTTCAGTAGTGGTCGAATGACGAGAACAACATCTAGGCTAGCAACCTCTTCCAAGTATCCACATCACATTAGCAGGAGAGCATCTTACATAACGGCTCTTTGGTGAGGTCGGGTTTCAAACCTGGAACACTCCGGTCCGGCAGTGCAGAACTTAATGCAAGTCATCGAAGGAAATAATGATTTTTTTTTTGTTTTATTATTTTTTAATGCTTAAATGAAGAGATTAAAGCATAGGAATGAAAATGAAATGACTCGTACTAGCAAGTTAATTTCCCATAATTTAAAAATATTCAGAAAATGCTAGAAATAGTAAAATAATGTTGGACAGTTTTTTTTAAAGGAAAGATTGATTTTTAGAAATAAAAATTCATCTGAAATACCACTGAAACCATTCTTTGGCTACAAATTCCATGTAACACTGAATTTGAAACACTTTCTTAAAAACGCGGCTTCCACGAAAATAAGCGGCGTCGAGAATGAAAAGACGTTTTCTTAGATTTTGATTTCCAATATATATAATTTTGGAATTCTTCTTTCATTTTAAAATAAATTTAATACTTTCGGTAAAGTTTTCGTTAGAAACAGAAACATGGCAAAAGTCCAATAATTGAGTAAAAGTACTTAATACTATTCTAAACTTTTTGTTGTTAGTCTATCGGTTTTAAATCAAAAAGGAACTTTCAATATTGCTACCGGCAATTCTAATTTAAACTGAAAGTTATTTTCCATTTGTTTTTAAACTTAAAGAAAGTCCATTCATTTCATTTTGAGGAATAGAATGATAATGTATAAAATATAAAATGATTACGCTTGAATGATATACAATTTTTTATATATACCATTTAATTTTATATATATCCTTTATAAATGATATATAATTTATAGCCTCTAGCATATAAATTTAAATTTTCTTAGTCATTTATCTTCAAATAACTTAAATATATTCAAAATAATTCAGATTTCATAATTATTTTATTAATTGCAGGAAATTAAATTCCTTAGTGAAAAATTTTATTGTTTCAAAGCATAGCTTACTGTTGAGCTTGCTAAATTATTTTCAACTTGCTTAATTTATGCTCGCACGATACATGGCGAGAAATATGCTTCGTTATTTTAATTTAGAATCGATTTTTCATTTTGGGATGTGGCATCACAACACAAGAAGAGACAAATACTGTTAGTTGCTAGATGACATGCGCAAGTGCATTTGTTACGTCACTGTGACCTCTTGTGAATTAAAGCTATTATTTTAATACAATGTTTTTTTTCTAAAGCAACGAAATAATACGGAGTGTAAGTTTTTCTACAGATACTATATTCCATATCGCTTTTAATGTTTTGATTCGAATTTCGTTTCATTAAAGAAATTTGAAATGATGGTGGTTAAAAATGATGGTGTAGCCTTTTCAAATGCGATATTATTGTTCATGTGTATATTTCTTTTAATACATTTTTATTTCATTATTTTACGTTGTTGCTTTTTGTGATATAAGTATTAGCCACTTTGGCAACTAGATAGTTCACAAGGAATATTGGTTTGATTTCAATTAAATGTCCTATATATAGCTTGATGTACATAATTCACTCAAAATGTGCATAATTCTCTCAATGAGTTATTTTAAGTTTTAAATTATAATAGATATTAGAGCCGTCTTGTTTTAATGGCTTTGCATCTATTTCATTTATTGAGTAAATGAACCTTTCTAATGAAAACAAATCCCATGACATCATAATTCCATTAAAAAGTAACTATCCTTGTAATCTATCTTCAAATTGCAGGTTATCTTTCGCAGAAATACGCTTTCCCTTTATGATACATAAACAGCGCATTTAATTTGCATAAAATCTATTTTGCACGCATAAAATCTATTTTGCACCATAATATTTCCGGGATTTATTACGGGAAAATACCAAGGTGTTAGCATAATTCTTAGTTAAAATTCTAATTAAATTTTTTTTTTTAAATGCGCAGAGTTGTATATAGTTTGCCCTGTAGAGCGCTAACGCGCACGCACACATATTATTCTTTATTAGTAGTAGATATATTCGTTGACTTAATCATTTAACATTATAACTCCTAATACAATTGCTATATTTTTATTATTAACAAAATATAAAAGGAAAAGATCTTAAAGAAAAATTTCTGATAAAAGATTTTTTTTCGACTTTTAAAAATATTTTAAAAAAAGCTTTTACGTTTAAGAAATAAATGTTAATATTTCTGTAAATTTACTACAGCAACAGTCTTTTAAATGGAATTACTGTACTGAAGAACATCTTTTAGATTTAAAAACCAATTTTGAAAGCTGCATAACTCCATTAAAAGCCGCATAACTCCAGTGGTTTCTTTCCTGAACTACTTATATCAAAATGCACGATAGTTCAGTATTTAAACTACTTGATGAAGAAACTATATATTTCAAACTTAAAAAAAAATTCTCAGGAAAGAATCTTGCAGCCAGCGCTGACCGAATTACCAAAAGACTAATTAAAGAAATAGTTTTGCAATTATGGCATCACTTGAAAGGTAAAAGAACCAAATAAAAATCAAAGAGCCAAAAGAAACAAAAATAAATGAGTGTGAGTGGAATAAGGTGAAACGTAATTAACATTGCAATATGGAGCGTGAGATGTAGGAGGTATAGCCTTGACGACAAACTGTTACACCTGCGCTTACAAAATAAAAAATAAATAAATAAAAACACTGAAACGAAAAAAAAAAGTAATCATGATAAGTGTGAAAGAGGATTCTTTGCAGAATCTGGATATCGTACAAAACAGCTTAATTTGAAGGTCACTATCTTTGTGGTGAAAATATAAAAATAAGCACGAGAAGATGAGATAAAAAAATTTGTGATGAGTTTTTACTGAAAAAATTAATTTTTCCTAATGGCAGGTTAATATTCACTAGCATATTTTTTTATATTATTGTTATGGATGAAAAAGGAGGTATATAACTAAGACCTGCTTAAAAGAGGATAATAGTAAGTGCTTAGGGGAATTTTTTTTTCCTCTTTTGCCATGCACATCAAGAATGATTTTTTTAAATTCATACTTATATATAAAAAAGATATCTTTATATCCCTATTAATACTTGGATGTTCGATGGCTCTGAAAGGGGCTATTTAACAAAATAGTGTGTATTTCTAATTTTTAAATTAATTATATAAATATTATACATTAATTAATATCTTCCTTGTTCAATTTCAATGAAACAAAATAATTGAATCAACCTTATATATCCTACGTGTTTTTAAAATATGGTGACATTTATTTAGGTATATAAAGTAAAAGTTATCATGGTAGAAATAATTTTAAGCATGTAGACTATTATAAAAAAATAATGCATTGCACAATATTTTGAAATTTATGTTCATACAGCATGTAATGTTCGTCATAACAACACATGCACTTTCTGGATAAATATGTAATATTGTTCTGGAATTATTTTAAATTTGCCTTGAAGGAAAAGATAGGTTGTTTCTGCTGTAATGTTCTAGAATACAACAACTCTGAAAACAGTATTTTTGTAAAGTATGAATCAAAATGGTTGCTCTGATTTCAAAATGTTGCTGCTCAACAGATATTGCTATATTTAGAAAAGAGAAAACATTTTCATGTTTTCAATGCATTGCACATCTTGTATGCCTTTTTGCTGTATAGGAAACAAATCTTGTTAACGTGTTTGTCGATGCTGGTAAAAGCAGCGCTAATATGGGTTTTCTCTTCAGAGTTTGTCGACGGACGCTTAGCTCTACATCAGTAACATGTAACCACATCGATGGATGGATCGCAAAGCAAAATGTGATAAAGAACAGTTATCTTGATCAGTACAATGCACAAACAGCATTCAGCATGATTTCTTTTTGAGCAAGAGAGGGATGTCGATGATTGCCAGTATTGACATAGACATATAACAGAAAGTGTGACAAGAATCATATTACTGACTATGTTTATCGTATAACCAAAGAAACGCATCCTGAACCTCTATGATAGTTGCTTTCGAAGCTTTAAATTATTGAGAATTGAAACTGTGTGCTATATTCCTAATAATTTGTGTTCTTTAAATAAAGACGGCAACTATATATTGTGTTGTAAGCTTTAGAATTGAGATATTCATTTTGATTTATGCTATTGTTCTCCTATAGAGTTTTTTCTTATTAGAGTAACTTAATGCAACACTATCCAAATGAATTCGAAATTCTTGTTTCCTATAAAAGAATTTAAGGTTATAAAAAGTAATTTTATCTCAATATTCTATTAAATCGCACTGTTAGCTAGATATTGCGAATTCTATCCTCTTTTATGTTAAGAATATTTAATACTTGAGACCTGACATAGTTGGATATTATTTGAACTCGGAAAGAATTTGGACTTAAATCGTTTAGTGATGTAAATAATATTAATGTAATTAGACACTCACAATGATGCTGATTTTATATAGTTTATTTCATTTAATGGTTTATGGGTCTTTCAGAATGACTAAACCTGACTTTGAACACGCAACACTAAATAATACTAAACTAGAGCTTTTTTTCTCTTTATCAAAATAAAATGATGCTCATGAAAAGTACCTTGTTAATTTATTTTGGAATGCATTATGCATATCCCGGAATAAAAACAGCGGGAGCTGTCTCTCCAAAACTTTCTCGCATTCTCTCTAATAAAGGTGAATTGTGTTTTAGACGTGTTCCCCCCCCCCAAATGATTGAAACCAAGATTTGACAGAGAACTACAATTACAGTCCCGAAAATACATACAAAATTTGATAACTTTATGTTATTGCGTTTTTGATTTATCTCGTTTACATGCTTTTGAAAGACAAGACTGACAGACGGTCAACCTTTCGTTGGATTTGACTCAAAATTGGATAGGTGTTTACACTATAGATATTAAATCTATGTATCGAATATCATCAATCTAGTTCTTTTGAACAGCTGGACAGATTGGCCTCCTCTGAACAAAGTTTTCTCAAAACTTGATAAAATTTGATGTCAAGGCCATGTATCAATTTTCATGCATCTAGTTCAAAGCGTTTTGAGTTAGAACAGATAGGAAGACATTTTTCAAACTCAGGGAGATCCAAAACGTGGAGATTTGCCAAAATCTCGAGTTCTTATTTTTTGATGATGGCAATACTTTCTCAATACTTCGTATACGAGAAAGTAAAAAAATCATGCGACATCAACAGATAATATGCATTTTGATGCTAGATACTTTCAACATATGACTATGTCATCTCACAAACTGACTCGATTCAATTAAAATGAGTATTTTTTAAAAAAAGTATTACTCTAATTTTTAAATGCAAATCATTTTTTAAATAATTTTTTCTTCCGTATTTTGAAGATCTTGATTAAGGTGATTGGCTGCGTGAGAGAGAGTTTTCGCATTCCAAGTATTTTTCAGTTCGACCTCACCTGGGATGGAATCCCCACAGCTCAAGAAAGATCGCCCTAAGATTCGGTCTTGAATATTATGGAGATAAATGAGCTGATAATGCCACCCAAACGAAGCCATACAATCGAAAGAGAAACATTGGAGAGCTCAGAAAATTCTTTACATTCTTCTAACTTTGAATTAATAAAATAGAAACTTATTTATCCGGAAAACGTGTTAGGATGATAGAATTTCTTAGAAATAAATTAATTCTGAAAAATCCCATTCACTATATTAACGTAGGTTGTATTATAGTATATTAATTTATTTTTTAAAAAAAGGCATTTTTTTAGAAATGAAAAGAACCTAAACATCTTAATGAAAGGATTTGTATTTATACTGGAAGATCGTTACATTAGCTAAATATTTAGCACATTAAAGCACACAGTTAGTCAGTTAGCAATTTGTTATTCAAAAATTTATTTATTTAGTTATTCCATATCTCTTTTGTGACTGCAAACGATTTACTGTTTAAATTATTCCAAACTTTTTATTTAAAAATTTATTTATTTATTTATTCTACATCACTCTTGTCACTCCAAACGATTTTTATGTACTTTTATGTTGTGTAAATTATTCCAAACGTTTTATTTATCTGTGCATATTTTTTAAATGATTTAGTATAGCAAATGATTTATGTAATTATCCAATTCATGCAAGTTTATAAAACCGAATTTGGCTATAGTAGATATTTAGAATATTATTATTGAGTATTTTGCTTTATTTTGTATTCAATGCAAGGTAAGAGTTGAAGCTAATTTGTGAAAAATAAGAAAGTTAAACTTTTTTAACATAAAATTTCTCTAAATTTTGACAATTTTTTTTTCTTAATTCAACAATCTTTATTTCTAAAATTTTGTAAGTGTACTTTAATTTCGGATGAAATAATTACATCATTACTATGCGTACAGAACAATACAAATGCAATATATAGGCATTTGTATTGATTTGTATTTGTATATATGCAGGCCGAAGTGTGAAGACACTTTGAAATTTTAAACTTCGCTTTTATTCCATCCCGGGAGGCCTAATTTATGTACAAACAAGAAGCGATTAGGTTCATTTACATCACAACACAAGCGCGAAAAGAGGGAAAGAAATATTTATCCCCATGATTATATACTGGGAGATTCGGATAGGGATTTCTTTACACTTGGCGATTTAGGTAAGGGAACTATAGGGATCTTTTAAAAGAATGTGGTTAGATCAACACATTTTTATCCCTTCATTCGGAGTGTGGGAACTTATCGATTTCAGCAATTTTAAAACTCGTGTTGCATTAATTAAATAAAAAAAGGTGGAATTGGATCAGGAAATAAGAGAATATTTTAGAATAAAATTAATATATATATATATATATATATATATATATATATATATATCAAGGGGGTCGGCTACTATACTTAATTAAATTAAAATTGTCATTTAAAATTTGGATTATTCTTAAGATATTTTTCAAATTCTCTTATAGATCTGTGTGTCTAGTTTTTATTGCAGCTGCCTGACTCAATTAAAAATCAATTTTGAATTAGAATACTTAGATTGTGTTAAAAGTTCTGAAAATTTATTAAATATTTTATAAAATGACTGTTCATTTTTTTTTATAATTGAAATACCGAAATCTTGGAAGTAACCCACAATTGAATATTTTAGTTGTGTTGTCATATTATTATTTAAAAGCTATTTATGTTGTTACATAGATATTAAACTGAAATCCCCAAATATTTTGATTTTATTGTTGGAGAATCAAAGAATTTCTACAGGATTTAATCAATGCCTGTTCTTAGTTGAGCATTATTTCCCAAGTTAGACATTTACTTCCGGAGACCAAATATGGCAGATTGAGAAGGTGTTTGGCTTCGGAAAAAACGGGAGGGATCCTTCTGATAGGTTGGGTACCGTTGCCCTCATTGGCCCTTCTCCAGTAAAGAAAACCTTTTCTTCTTGTTGTTGTTCATTTTGAATTATGTATGAATTTCCCTACCCTGGACTGATGAGAGGGTAGAGGCATGCAGATGATAACAAAGAAGTGACGTCACAAGAGTGATAGAAGTTTCGGGACTGTTGGTGGGAGAGTCTTTCCTTTCCTTTTTTTGCTTATCATAACGTTTAAACAGATGTGTCCCTGATAGATGAGCCATTTTCTTGTTCGTAGTCTGAAAAATTCGTCAAAGAGGTCGATTGTGTGGGGGCATTTGCGATAGGAAGTGGGGAGTTCATTGTTTGAAATTCAGTTATTCAGCAGTTGTAGGGGAAAAAAATGAAATGACGAGCTCTTAAGTTGTAATTATTGTTCTATTTGTAAAAGAATCCTCTACGTTACTTAATACAAAGGCATAACTGGTTTTATAAGACATTCTTTATCCTTTTAACCCTTTGCTTATAAATATAAAAATATATTCGACTATGCATCTTTTTAATCGAAATAAATATTTTGTACTCGAATAAACAAATCTTGTGTCATTGTTTTGTGGACATTCCTAAACAATTTTAAAAGCGAAACATCAAACATTTTTTCCTGTAGTAAAAAAAAAGTTACCTTTCTATTAATTTTTTAGTAATTGAATAATTCTATTTAATTTAAAATGGCAGAGAATTCAAGTATACTTTAAAGCATTCCTAAAATATTCAATGTAGGAGATATAAATATATTTATGAAATAAAATATGGCAGTAACATATAATGCAACAAATATATGTGAAAAAATAAATATAAAAATTTCATATTATATAAATTTCACCGAACATTTTTTTAGAAATAAATAGCACAAGAATTTTATGATTAAAAGTAAGAAAAAACATTAAAATATTATTAGATAGAACATTATAACTGTAACGGAAGAATTTTCTGATTTATTATAATTGTCTACTTGAACTTGAAACGCAATAACGATTTCACTCATCGCCACATCCATTTGAATAATTTTTCAATTTCAATTCAAATTCATTTCTAATTTTAAATTGATTCTGATTCTTTCATGAAAAGTGTCGATTTCGTTGTATATTTTACTATTAATTTTTAAACTAAATTATTTATTAAAAAAATGGCATCCGATTCCCATTCAAATCGAAAACATGTAATGAGTGATTCTTAGCTTTGAATTTTATACCACCAAAAAGAGTGGTAAAAACTTAATTATTGCAGCTGTTTCTTAAAAAGAGATTAATGTTTTAGATAAACATGAAATTTTTTTTAAAAAATTGCATTCTTATCTTTAACTCAAAGTATGTCAGTCGAAAGAAACCAATAAAATTCATTCATTTTTCCAAATGGATGGCGTCTTATTTGAAGATATAATTTGATTATTGTACCGGATGTCAAACCATTGTAATAGAACGTCAAGGGTTTTTTAATAAACAAACCAGAAAACTCTTCCTTTGAGTAAAATAATAAATTTTCTTACTTCGCTCGACCTCCATCTGCATGCAATATCAAATCTGGGAAATATTAGAAAAGATCGTGCAGAGTTTAAAATGCAACAACTTGTGGGGAATGCACAGAAAGGTGAATACACAAGAAACACATTGAGCAAGCATAGTATATCCAATTCCATTACACTAGATGTATACACATAGGGAAAATTTTAGATATCATGTTCGATTAGTTGTTTCTTTCATAATTTTGTGGAAACAAATAGAAACTGATCTGATTCTTTTAAGAGCCCGTTTTTCGCTTTACATTTTAATGATCTTTAGAATTTTATTTAAGGCAAATTCTGGACTATTTTGTATTTATTCCATTTTATTGAGAAATATTAATATATTTTTTTCAATGAATCTCTAACATGGGGGGGAGGGGTTTGAACTGAATTTCTCTCACTCTATAGATAAAAAACGAAAAATCATTTGCAATAACCACAATATTTTTTAACTTTTCTTATTTTTTAGTCTTTCTTTTTTATTTAAGAATTTATATCAAAGGCTTTTTTTTTCTTCGTAATTTATTATATAAATGAAAAGATTTTTTTAAACTGTTAAAATAAAAGAGTAATCACTTAAAGGAAAATTTTTTGACCCATTACATTTTTTTCTTTTTTGTTGGAACGCGAGAGCAAAGAGTACGTGCCAGTCCATCGCGAATTCTATTTCAATTCTATTTGTACACAAAAGTGGTGCACGTACGAAAGTAATTTCCTTACCCATTTAACAGATATCAAACGTATATCTTACACCTACTGTTTTATGAACATCTGAAAATAATCGTTTGTAAAAAGAAAGTTGCATTATGTTTTCATGTGTTGACACTGCTGTTTAAGAAATAAATTTTTGATTCCACAAACCAGTTGAGAAATATTTAGTGTTAACATGATTTTTACTTTGATCTAAACTAAGAATCAGTATAGTTTTAAATGTATGTATTCATTTAATGGTTCATATCTTAATTTCAATTTTAATTTTCATTCAGATAAAATTCACGAGAAAGATTATTATTGTATCTGATAGTTGCTTAGTTCTGACAGCTTTCATTTATTTTGTTCAACTACCGAATAACCCTCGTGAAGAAGCCGGATTTGCTACTATTAAAAGTTACATTATTATTTTGTTTCAAGGATCACTTGGTTTTCGATTTATTTAGCAAATTCAAAGCAAATCCTTCTAAACAGATTAATTGGACAGTAATTAGAATTTATCCTTTATAGAAAAGAAACTAGAGTATTTTTAGATTTATGCTGAAATCCATGATTCCTTAAACTATATAGGTAACAACAGAAACTAGACACTATTTAAGTTTTCAGCAGTAAGAAATCACCCTTGACAAGATAGCTTGGCATTTTTTATTCATATAAATCTAAGTCTAGGTGAAATGTACTAATATATAATCCCGGAATGAATTGCAATTTACTTTTCTATGGGAGGGCATGTTTGTACACGGAGATGTCTCTTTGCATCGGACAAGAAAAGAAAAAAATGTGTAAAAATTTTTCCCTCATTGCTTTTTACCAAGAGATTCTTACAGAAATGCATCTCGATTTAGGAAAGGCAATTGTAGATATCTTTGAAAGGAACGCCGTGGGCGTTAGGGATTTTTACCCCTGCAATTGCAGCGTGAGAATTACAGAGTCTGCAATTTTTTAGAGCACTTGTTAGAAATAACCAAATAAAAATGTGGAATTTAAATCAAGGAATAAGAGAACATTTTAGAATAAAGTAATATGGGCCAATTTAAAATTTACAAAAATAGGTAATTAGTTTTAAGATTTAAATTAGATTATATATTTTCCAGATATATTGCTATAGAAAATATAAGGGATTAGTTCCATCGTGTTTCTTATTAATATTATTCAAAGCACGGCCCAATCTATTAGGGTGTCCAAAAGTTTTTTTCTCATCACGCTATGAATGGCCTTATCTGGCTCTGCTTGTGAAAGCATGCAGGCGTATCTGTTAGCCGTCTATGTCATCGGTTTCAGTCGTACCAGAGCTCTACTACACCCCCAAAAAGTTCTTTTGCCCATTTAGTGGGATTGGAGAGGCGTAATTTTCTACGAGTTCCTTCCTCAAGATGAAATAATAAATTCTACGAAATACTGTCATTGACTAGATCAATTAAAAAGCTGCCATTGCAAAAAAAAAAAAAAAAAAAAAACGCCCAGAATTAATGAATTGACATGGGATTATTTTTCATCATGACAACACATGACCACATATTGCATTAGTCATAAGAGAGAAGTCTTATAGTTTGATTGGGATGTTTTACCACATCCTGCATACTCTCCAGATCTTGCCCCATCTTATTATTACTTCTTTCTGTCCTTAAAAAATTATCTTCATGATAAGCGCTTTAAATCCATCAGTGAAATAAAAGCGCACCACGAGGATTATTTCATGTCCTAAACAAACAATTTTGGAAAGAAGACATGATGATGCTTCCTGAGAAATGGAAGAAGGTAATAGAGTAAAAGGGTTCTTATATAACGAAATAAATAATAGACAGTAAATATTGTTTATTCATTTCATATTAGGAATAGGAAAGAAACTTATGGGACACCCTAATAATAACCATAGTGAACAACTGATTATATACCAGAACTCAAAAGCGGAATATGCGGAAAACAGGGGACGCACCGTCATCGTCTTCGTTTGTGGACGTCGTCTGGTGGAAGCCCGAATTGGAAGAGGATGGGACGGGTGTGAAGGCAGACGTGGAAGACGGCCGAATCATCTGATTGCGGTTCTGCAGGCCACGCAGGAAGTTGTGCAGGTGGTCGATCAATTCTCGGGTGTCTGCACACAATAACAGTTGCGATCAACCTTCGGTTTTCGACAAAATGGTTGACAGCAGGAGCGTTTCTCAAGTCTCTTTTCGAATAGCAAGTTCTGCAAGCTATCTCAAGAAGCAAAACACCATTTATCATGTGGCACTGGATCGAAAGACTATTTTCTAATAATTTTTAATTTTATTAAGGAAAAAAAATCAAATTAATTTGATTTTAAAATTATGGAAACATGCCATCAGTATTTCAATCTGTGAAAAATTATTATTCATGATAAATATTTGCTTGAAAATGATTGTTTGAAGTAGTTGTGGTTATACATATTATACAGAACAGGGCGGCATTTAAAATTTTGCCCTGCAGAAATGCATTGATTTTAGTTACCAAGCATTTGGTTAGTATTAGTGGTTATGTGAATTTTTATTTTCAGCATTCAAATAATCTATGGATAAAAATTTTATTTACCTGCATCCAGTAGCTAATTAAATGATGAAAGATATTTGCAAGTTCTGTAAGCTATCTCAAGAAGCAAAACGCCATTTATCATGAGGCAACGGATCGAAAAATCTAATGAATTTTATTGCTAGAAAATTAAATTCAACTTGTTGGGAGTTAACAAAATTGTTGAAAATTGGATTGTTCATCCATATCACCAAGTAAATCTGAATTCTAAAATATTGGTTACCTGTATTGAAACACAAGCTGATAGCGATTTATAATGGTTCCTAGATGAAAAACATAAATGAAGCAGAAATTCTAACTTATGACATTTCCGAAAGATGTCTTTAGTAGTTATCGAGATGTAAAGCAGCATCGAAGACAAAAAGCTAAGCCTAGCTGTGGCGATAAAAGATAAGTTTGTGAAGTAGGAAGCAAACCTTATTTGTGGATCTATTACCAATAATACATTCTGTCAATGATTTATCTTTAATTATTATTGGTAAATTTTTCTAAGGATTAAGGCATTATACCTTTAGAAAATTGCTATCACTTTATTTCATTTTTTTTTAAAAGCAAGGACCAAATTAAACTATGCTGTGTCAAACATGTGGTCGAGTTCGTGACACTTAGTAATACTGCAGGATACTCAATAAGCTTATCGTGTTAATCCATCTTTATCTGGTTTGAGGAAAACAGCGGAAAATCCTAAAATCCTCACTTTCTCTTCTTATCCTGAGGTAAGAAAAAAGTTTTGGAGGATGAGAGAATGTTAACTTCTAAAAGAATTTCATTAATGTGCTTTTAACAGCATTAAGATAAATGGGATTTACGGCAAGAAAATAAATTAAGTTTCAAAAGTTAGGAAAGCATCTCATATAATGAAGTTATTGTATTAAGTGAAAGGAGAATTCTTTTGAGTAAATTTTGATTTAATGAAGGGAAAAAAATCAAAATTATTTTGATTTTCAATTTATTTTATACGCCATCAATATTAAAATCTGTGAATAATTATTATTTGTGATAAATATTTGCTTGAAGATGATTGCTTGAAATAGATGTGATCATACAAATTGAGCAGAACCGGCTGAATTTAGAATTGAAAAAAAAAAATGGATTGATTTTATTCGCTAAGCCTGAGTATTGATGGTTATTTGAATTCTTATCTTCTGCGTTAAGATGATCTGGGAATAATAATTTTATTTACAAAAATCCAGCAGTTAATTAAATGGCGCAAAATACTTGCAAAATTAAAGCAGTGAAGATAAATATTTAGAAATGCTTTACTAAACAAAAAAAAAGGAATACACATTTTGTAAAAATTATAGAAACGAAAGATGGATCATGTATAATTCACAGATTGTAATATTATTTATCTTAAACGGTCTATTAAAATCCTTTATTTCTTGGACACCTTCAATACAACACCAGCAATATTTTGCTTAAGGTTAACTTATCAAATGCTTCAAATGACTGTTATGCTTCGATCCAGTACCACAAATGAATAGCGCATTACGTCTTTCAATAAAATGTATGAAGTTTCCAAAGGGATATGTGTAACAGCAATCTTTGAATCAAATTTTCCGTGTCATAATTTTGTTTTTCTTTTGGCCAGTTTTTTTAATCAAAAAAAGGGCAACTGATTTGTTTTATTCTTTAAGGCCCATGACATCATTTTAGTGAATAATTAGAACCTAGTTATCTGAGTCGTTTTAGATGCAAAACATTCATTTTTTTTTCTTTATTATGCACATGTTATTGTTATAATTCCGAAATTTTCACTTCGTTATTTAAAATGAAAGGCAATATTTTTGATTAATATGGCATCAACCCTGGCTAGTAAAATATGTGTCTGATTTTGATAAGGAGAAAATGCAGTATGCTAAATAATGAATTTCGAATGCCTAAAAAATGAAATCATTTTTAAGCTTTAATATTATGGATATTCTCCTTCGAATGATTTTAAAAGGACTAATCAACTAATTACTATTACTATTCAACGGAATTCTAAAAAAGTGTAGAATTTCAAATGAATGATTCATATTGATTTGAAAATGAAGGATTCACATTAATTAAATCAAATGAATGATTCCTATCTATTGAAAACGAAAGTATTTTTAAATAGGTTTCTTTTAATGACTTTTTTGGTTGGTTATTTAGAGAGAAATGAAATGAGAGCATTCATTTAAAGAAATTAAGAAGGACTTTAAAGGAATTAAGAAAGGAAATTTAATTCTGAAATTTCCTTTAAAATTCTAACACTGAGACCATGGTTACAAGACGCAACAGTACATCCGTACACTTAAATTTTCATGCAAATATGAATTTTAATATAATTCAAAACTTGTGCAAAGGCAGATAAAGTTGGTAAAATAAAATAAAAGGTGAAAACAAATAAAGGGGAGTGTTGCATTTGAATCAATATACTTTTTTTCATTTTTTGTAATGACAAGCGTGTGTACATATAGAAAGTGCAGAGCTTTTGCATAGATGGTCACATTGCAAGCCAGAGTTTAATTGCCATGCGTATATTAAACTCTAAACTGGCTGAAGACTGAGAAACACTTCTGCGTTGTACATCAAATCATACAACAACAAAGCACATCTCTAAAGGTGTGAATATACAGAACGCTAATATTGTAAAAATCTAGCTCTCGGCTGCATTGCCAGGGTAATATGCAGCTTCAATGAATGTATGCCTAATGAGTGTAAATACATTCCCTGTCATATGCAGCGAGAGCTAGATTTTTACCAAATACATTGTGAACAATGATATATAAATCAGGCAAAAAATACACCAACATCCAATACAGGGTCATGCTGGAAGAAAAGAACAGTTATTTGGGGTTTTTGCAAAAGTGCTAATGTGACACATGGATGATTCGTGCAATGGCACACAGAAATGCATGAAGATGTGAAAAGAATGCAAAGGTATGAAGAAGAGGCATGCAGTTTTAGCATCAGACATAAATACAGTGAATGGGGAAATAATGACCATACATACACACACACACACACACGTTCAAAATGCTTTTACAACAGTGTTCATGCTTTTTATTTGAAATTTAAAAAGCTTTCAATCGATACCACATTTTTTTCTAAAAATGAATAGATTCTAGTTTCTCGAAAATAATAGCTTTTTATTCAGTATTATTGCACGGAATTTCTTTGCTGTTATTGTCATCTTGCCAAGAGCCGAGTTAATAAAATCTAACGATCACTTTATTATAGTATCTGGTTATTCATCAAGTTATATTAAATTCCTTTTTTAACAGATAAAATTTATTTTCGTAAGTTGCGATTCCGTCAAACACAGACTGAGCCAAACCTCTAAGACGCTCATAAGAATTTGCATAAACTTTGATATGCAAAGTTTATGCAAAAATATGCAAAACAGTCATTTTCACTAGGAACAAGATATTTCAAATGCACTATACAGCTGTAGAGATCAATCTTTTATAAATATCTACAGGCTGCCACTTCAGTTAACTATCCAGTATGACCTTATTTGTTAGATACCTACATTTTCAAGAGACAACGGGTTGCCTGAAAACCTATACGTAACGAGACAAAATGATACGCAATATCAACATTTGGATTGGCGTTGTAGCAGATTCTTTTCTCTGCCTACCTGTTGCTAAATTGTCCCAACCAGATAATCTATCGGATATATTTGAAAGAATTCTCTGAGAGTTATACTCTGAAAAGTATTCGCCACAACATGTTGTTTTGTGACATTCGTTTTCATGTTCTTTTTATTACTGCCTTTTCACAATACAGCCCTTTATATATATATATATATATATCGATTGCCCTAGATGTTATACATATACATATACATCTTTAGTATACTTATTGAATAAGAATGGGAAACAGTATTGTTTACAGGATGACTTAGATAAACAAGTGGGAAGGGTCTCTAGAAAAGTTTCTCGCAAATTCTCCAATGAAGGTCTTAATTATGGATTTGGTGAGGATTAATAAAGGACTTCATTATCTTGGGTAAGGGTGAAATGTAATTAGGTGACAAAAAGTTATGAAATAAAGATCTTTGACATGAGCCTAATATTTTTGATGAAATTATCGCGAAAATATATATTTTGAACGCCTTTTAGCATATGGGAAGAAACCAAAATTTGACATGTAACTACGATTATACTCACAAGATAACATACCTACATTCATGGTTTTAAGTCATTCCGTTTAAGAGTTCGCGTTCACATGAATACGAAAGTACAGACCGACAGATGGTCACAGATTTGTTTTAAAATTTGATAAGAATCTATTTTAGATGCTACATCTGTGTTCCAAATTTTATCAGCCTAATTCTTTGCGTTTTGGAGTCATCGATTTCATTTATAACAAGACAGCCAAGAAAAATAGACTTCCGATGATTGGATTTCGTTTAAAATTTGGCAAAAGTCTGCAAATTTTGTCATAAGTCTATATATCGGTTTTCATCCATCTAATTTTAATAGCGTTTTTGAGTTATCACATTCACAGAAATAAATAAAAATGTATTTTTTTTCCAACCCAGGGAGGTCTAAAGCGTAGAGATTCGTCGGAATCACGCGGCCGAACCTTTCGAATATTGCTCTATATTTCGTATACGAGAAAGTAAAAGCAGAAAGATTTTGCGAATGAGTGAATTCCACGAATATTCAATGACACAAAATTCAAGAAAGCATTATGCAGTAACAGATGCTGCATTTGTATCGTCTCCCCCTGAGATCGACATCATCTGACCGCTGTTCAAAATGACGAGGTCCGTCCCAAAAGAGCACTAGTATTGCTTTAAAAACAGGACATTAATATAACTAAACTAAATTAAACTAAACTAATATAACTAAACTAAACTGAATGAAACCCCTTGACATCGGATGTTAATTGAACTAACAATAACACTCCCGATGTAGAGATACGTAAAAGGATGGAGGTAGAAACAATATGACATTAAGTTAACTAGGTTTGTAGCGATCTACCCAGTAAAATTTAGTGACACATGATGCAAAAAGTACCAATTATTTTTATTTAGTGCCTGGATGTTTAGGATAATCCATACCCTGGCTCCTGAAGGAGAGTTTTTTTAAGCAGAAATTCGCATTTATGTAGAGTCAGGTAGAAAAACATTATAGTTATGACTATTTTCAAAAAGTATTTTCTTTCATGATTAGTGAGAAAAAAAAATAAGAATACCTTAGAAGAAAATTTAAAAAAAAGGATTGATAAATGATAATTTTAAATGAATTTGTTTATTGTTAACATTCATAATTTTCTTTTTTATTAATGATTAATATTCACAAAATTCATTTTTTAAATATTTATTTTGAAACTGTGAGAGTTTAGAGTAATTTTTTAAACAGAAATGGGAGGGGGCAGTTATCCCTCCCCCCATTCTTAAAAAGAATGTTTAGGAAGCC